>NC_142590.1:22147392-22299147 GCF_965207765.1 Zootoca vivipara | reverse complement strand
TATAGTCCAGCCTCCCACAAGGTCTGATGGACAGTGGACCGGCTCCCTGCTGAAAAAGTTTGCTGACCCCTGGTCAAGCACATATTTAAATCTTTCCCACTGAAATTGTTGGGACTTAAAACAATTAACTTATCTGGATTGTGTCTAAAGGTGGTTTTTATTTTAATGGCTGGAAATCACAAGTGGAGAGAGTGCTGTCCTGCTCATGTCCTCTTTTTTTGCACATCCTGTAGCCATCCGGTTGGCCATTGGGAGAGCAGGACGTTGGAAAGGATGTTCCTATTTTCATTGGAGAAACGTTGGAGGGTATGCTAGACCTGATCCAACAGGCTCCTCTTGTGTCCTTAATGCACTGAAGATTAAAAAATACCTCCTTAGCAGCACATGTCGCAGTGATCTTAAAAGTAAGAAGGCCAGGCTCATCAAGAGGCCAGGAAAACAGAGGGATAGTGATCAAAGCGTCTTTGATTCAGTGCCTTTCACTTTATGCAGCTGACTGTATTCCTTGATTTTTCTTATTGATACCTCCCCACTAACTTTGAAGAGTCGGTCCATCTAAGTCAGGCATGTCAAACCTGCGGCCCTCCAGATGTTTTGGCCTACAACTCCCATGATCCCTAGCTAGCAGGACCAGTGGTTGGGGAAGATGGGAATTGTAGTCCAAAACATCTGGAGGGCCACAGGTTTGACATGCCTGATCTAAGTTTTATTTCACAAGAAGTGGGGAAATGGCTGTCACAATTGCATTTACTCAATTTTCACAAATCACTTCTAAAAAAAAATGATTCCCTGCCTCGGCCCTCTGGCTCATTCAGCCAGCCCAGTTCCCACTGGCAATTGTCTAAGGCAAACACAGATTGATGTGGCGGTGGCAAAGAAGAGGTGCAGCCTGCTGTTCTTCACACAGATTTGTCCTCTGCCTCTGTTCCTCTTGGCCAGCTCACATGGCTCCTTCCACATTGCGCAGAGCAAACCGTGATGGATTTGAGCAAACGAGAAATTCAATTCAAGTGCGGCTTGCCAAGCACCACCGAAACACAAGGCTGTCACACCACGTGAAGAATTAGGGGACAGCAAGAGAAGATAAGCATGCAGCACTATGAAAATGAATGTCTTTAAATATATCTTAATATCACAGTGGGATTGACAGCTCTAATATGAGATTACTTTTCTTTCTTTTTTTAATGTAAAAGATTTAATTCCAGGGGGGAGCTCAGGCTGCAACCAGTTGAAGTATGGTGAGATTAAAAATATATATATAATCATGACCTTCTTAAATGATGCACTGGGTGGGGGGAAAGAATCAGCAAGAATAAGAAGACATTTTCTTCTAGACTGCTAAATAGCTTTTCTATATATTTTAAGATTTGTATTCCACTGACTTTTGTTGTGGAGTTTTTATATAACACATACTTTATGAGTGCATAACTCAAATCATGTTAAGAGACTGGCTATATAGAAAAATGCAAAAAATAAATAAATGTGCACATGTCTCTTTAACGCATTTCACAGATTTTACTAGTGGCAGCATTGTGCTTTTGTTTAACCCCTACTATTGCATCAAAGTTCATTGTCCTAACCCCGCTCATCAGACACCCCCCCCACACCCCTGTTTCATGTTGCTATAGCCTCTTCTCAATCTGGTTTATGTTATTCATTTAGATCAAAGTGTAGTCATTAAATAGTTGTGCTTTTATGATTAATGATGTATTAGAAATTAGGGAATCTGTCCATTTCAGTTTCTTGCTTTTCCGATCTTTTCAGCTGTCCTAATTTCACATCAGTTTGTGATATTTTTTATTTTTAAAAGTCGTCATAAATAAGTGTGCACATTTTTGCAAGCAATTTCCTGGTAATGGCTTCTCTATGCTAACCAGAAAGTGCTGTCTCTAGTCAATGGAATGACTCTTCCTATCACTGTGGCTGCGACCTCCTGGGTGATGCAGACGCCATTAGGCAGTTGGATGTGCATGTGTACTCCATTCATTTCCCTCCTTCCCACTCCTGCCTTCCGTGTGGCCCCAGGCACTGGCAACCCACGCTACGTCACTGCCAGAGGGTAGTAAGTGGAGTGAGAGAGTGTTGTGATCAGGATGCGGGCCTTACACGCCTCTTCTAAATGAACTAGATCCGTGATCTCCAGTGATGCTACCAAACACTAAAGGTTCAAAAGGAATCTCCCCTGAGCAAACAGGGTTCAGGGGGATGTGATTGCGGTGAGGATTCTGCATTTCTCTCATGTAAAGAAACAATTATGGAATAGAAGGGTATTGTAAATTTCATCCCTATTTCACAGCCCTTGATACGAATCTGAAAACAATTTTTTGATTTATTAATGCCATCCACGCCACTTCCCAGACAAAGGAACTGGACAGGGGGGGAAAAGAGAGAGGCTGCATTTCTGAGCCCCGAATAGCATTCTGAAAGCCTCTGGGTATTTTTTAATATCACGCTTCTCAGTGTTAATCTCTAAAGATCACTGAACTTGCATTAAATCTACAGATAAATAATGTTACACAGTATTACGGAGGTGATAAAATGTGGAAAGCTGCCGTAACCTTCTAGGTGGATTTTCATGTCTAGGAAAGAGAAACTTTACAATGTTGGACTACCATTTGCAGGTGGGGGCAATCTGTCAGTACAAAGGAACAATGTAAGGGCATCTAGCAAGTTCCTCTCTTTTGTGCAATTGGGTGGGCTTAACCCACAGGTCTCTAGGACTTATGACCTCCCAAGGCAAAAGCAGCTTACCAACCCTAGACTGTGGCTTGCTGGGTCTTTCATAAAAACACCTCCCCCTCACCCCCCTTTTTGGTCCATTCCAGGCAGACTGCAAAACCAGGTTTCATTGAGCCTTTGGTAAAGGACTAGTGGCTCTCAAAAATGGGAACTTTGAATGGGGGCTGCTTTAATAAAAGCAGTGGTGTTCACAATTTCCAGTCTCACTCCTTCTTTGAATAATTGCCCCGCCCCTAAAGGAGAACTGAGCTCTGTTCCACTCCAGGAACAGAGTTGGGGTCACATGAGCCTGAAGCTCGCCGTGACTTGAACCTGATAACTAAACCAGGCAGATGTTCCGCGCCAGCCAGTATGGCCAATGGTTACAAAAGATGGGAGCTGTAGCATCTGGAGAGTCTACCTCTCAACTAAACCATGGTTTGGGGGAAATGTGATGACCCAGTAGCCCTCTGTATTTTCTTGGACACCAATTCCCACCAGCCCCAGCCAGCATGGCTAAGAGTGGGGGATGATGGGAGTTCTAGTCCAACAAATTCTGGAGGGCCACAGGTTCCCCCATCCAGGTTTAGGTCATTATCAGCATCAACAGTGAGTGTTGCCTAAATAGGATTTAGCTGTGTTCACTTGAAGGCAGATCTGGCCCAGTGATGAGGCAGGGTGAGGCACCTGCCTCGAGTGGCAGAAGCCCAAGAGGTGTCATCCACCTCACCTCCCCCGCCCTCCCCACTATCTCCTCCTTCAGCGGAGAAGCAGCACAGCAGTGGCACCATTTTCCACCTTGGCCTCATGGAGCGCCTGAGCTCTCGCGAGACTTTGGTGAGATCTCATGAGATCTCACCGGAAGTCAGTGCCGCTGTGGGTGCTTCTCAGTTGCTGCCACATAACACAGGTAAGATGGGCACAGTGTCGGTGGCGGGGCACCATTAAGCAGGGGTGGCAGCATGTTCCAGTTTTGCCTCAGGTGGTGAAACGGGATGTGCTGCCCCTGCTTGAGAGTGTCTGAAAAGTGAGGGAATATGCGGCTGTGCCCAGATATTCAGGAAACCCACCAGATGTTATCAGCATTCAGCTTTGAACATTGACATTAACCAAATGCTGGATATTCAGTGTAACACACACACAGAGAGAGATAGACACAGACACACAGTTTTCTTTTTGTCTAGATATTGTGTGCATTTGGGCAGATATCCAAAAAAGTATTCTTTAGAATATTTGTGTTGTCCTTTTAGAAGTAGCATGACCAGCACATTATTTTTCTGTGATTCAAGCCGGGGGGATCAGAATCTCTTTACTTAGCTTCAGGCTGATTCCCGAAGAACTTGCTACACACCTTCTTGTGCCAGTGCAGAAGATGAGGGCATATGGACTTTTTGAACTCACATGTGACATGTGGTGATGTGTTCTATGGATGTTTATCAGACTTACAACAGCCAGGAGTGATTATACTTCTCTCTCTCTCTCTCTCTCTCTCTCTCTCTCTCTCCAGTTTGCTTGGCTTTTTTTTAAAAAAAGTTGTTTTTTATTTTCCCTTTAACAAAATCATATTCTGATCCCAATACCTGAATTCCGCATATGGTGTGATGAAATCAATATACATCTCTACAAAAGCTGGTAGTTTCTGGAATTTATTCCCTGCGCATTTTCAGATATTCCCTCCCCCTTTCCCGTGCTCTCATTCTTTTTGTTTGTTTGTTTGTTTTCAAATACAGGCATAAATGGCGAAACTAATAATACTGTGGCATTCGTCACTATCTAGCTATGTAGTAAGCTAATAAAGGGGGAGAAAAAAATGAAAAAGAAAGCTTCCCCTGCTATTGAGAAAGGGGTGGTGGTGGTGCAAGAAACACCAGATCAATATGAGTAGACCTGAGTTGAAAAAGACAAGATTTAAGATCATATCTGAAAGAACTTATTGACTTGGCATTTCTAAACTGAATGCCAAATGTGGGGTGAATAACAAACAAATAAATGCATGTGTTGCACAAATCTTTAGCCTGTGTTTTCTTGCAGCCAATAGGATGCCTCCCTGATCTTCTGAAGCCAACAGCACAAGTTCCACAATGGGAGAAGCAGCCCCAAACTGCACCTTCACCACTTCTAAATCATCAAGGGAATTCTCAAACCAATCTAGCGTTCATCAGTCAGTTCATTCAGGGCTCTGAAGTTCCACACTTGGAGCCAGTTTGTGGAGATGTTCAAAGCACAAGTAGGAGCTTATGGAGACTATTCTGGTGAGCCCATCATAGGGCAATAACCTCAGATGAGGCTGGAGGGGGATGGTGGAGAGCAGGAGCTGTAAGATGAGATGGGGGGTTGGGAAAGGCAAGAGGTGATTTTTTCCCCTGGTAAGAACAGAAGGATGCAAAAATGGAGAACTAACCTGTATTTCGGACATTGATGCCTTGATCCTGAGAGACATTGCACTGACATGTGATGCATAAGCAGGAAAATACGCAAACTTGCAATCCTCCCCACCTGATTTCTGCATGGAGAAAAACAAAATTCCGCAATGAAAATTAATTAGAAAAAGTAAGTGCATTTGTGAACATCTGTGTTTTTCTGTGTTTTAGCATGTTTCCATTAGCTCCTGGAAGAAACACAAGACACTCATTCTGGTCAGTGACCAAAATAAATTGATTTATTCATTCATTCACACAAAGCACCGGAACACCTTGAGTAGTAGAATCATAGAATCATAAAGTTGGAAGGAACCCCAAGTTCTATACCTGATGCTGGCTTGTGAGAGATCAACCCTGATGTTCTCAGCTTTATCTCTGAGTCCTTAATGGCTAGAAATTTGCTTTAAACATTTGTAACCAATCCAAAATTCTGCACTGGCTCCAAATTGTGCATTCAGGCCTGCTCCCTAGAAGAAGTATACATCCAGCTACACCACTGTAGGAGCATGGCGACAATCTGCTAACTTGGTCCAACAGTGCCATGCAAAGTGAGTTTGTTCAGCTCTGATTGAGCAGGTGCTTATTTCACTTGCATCCTGTCCACAGGATCAGAGCCTCACAAGCTGTGCTTTTGTTCTGCACCAGGTCACACCCTCTATGCCTTTTAAGCAGCATAGAACAAAGGGCACCCTGGCCAGGTTTAGAGCTGGCTCAGATTTTGGGGTGGTTTCTGATGAAGACAAATGGAAATGACTCTCACCTTGCCAATAAGGAATGTAGCAAACACAACCAACCAGGAACTGTGGGAAGGGTGGCAGCAGAATGGAAGAGCACATGCTTCGCACACACAAAATCCCAGATTTGGTTTCTGGAGTCTCCAGTTTTGTTTTAAGGTCAGGGATGAGATGATGGAGCTTTTGAGAGAGCCCAAGACTCCAGGGAGATGCTACCAACCAAGGAGAGTTCCTCAACCAAGGTTCCTTAGATGTTTTAGATGGCAGCCCCAGGCAGGAATTTCAATGACACTCAAACGTAACTTCCTGGTGGATTTTGCCCAATGTATCAGATGTATGTGTCTCCTGTCCAGCCACTCTTAAAGCACCCTTGAGTTTATCAAGTAGTAGAACCAGCCCCATCCCATTGCCCTGTAGTAGAACGAGCCCTCCTATTGCCATGCTCAGCATGATGTTTCATCAACATCTCTGGTTTGTTTACACAACACTCTGCTAGGCTATTTGAACTAGCTATGCTAGTCATACTTTATTGTGACTGATCAGGCTGGTTGGATTATCAGGCTGCAGGATCAAAGCATCGTGGGGTTGTTGTTGTTGTTGTTTAAGGGAACTGGGCCACTCTTTAAATAACTCTCATTTGTTTGATGGCACCACAAAGTCTGCTTCTAAATGAGCAGAAGAGAGACAGAAATAAAGTGGAGTTGTCATGGGCAATGGTGATTGTTTAACACAAATTGATTTAAGGTAGAAATAATAGGAAGCAGAGGGAACGATGATGAGAAATGAAGGAGCCTGGTGTGGAGGCAGAGGAGCAGATAGATAAGAAGAGGGGGGAGGAAAAAGGAGTTTGATTCAGCAAGTGCAAGGGCAGAAGTGTGTTCTCTGGGGGGGGGGGGCAATGCTCAGCCTAGGCTGTCTCTGTTTTAATATGTTGTGCAATGTGCGCAATCAACTATTGACAGATGACCATTGCAGTACAGTAGATTGTGGATCAGATTGGGATCAGGGACACCTTGGTGCAAACCCACGCAGCCATGAACCTTACTTGGACCAGTCCCTGCCTCTGTCTACCTAGCAGGGCTGTATTGAGAACAAAACACATCGTATCCTGAGCAATTTTTTTCCAAATATTGTCAATACTAAATGTGGTTATTGCAAACCTTTTGCTTTTACAATCTATACCAGCAGCTAAAGAAGCTGCAACCAGCTTTTGCTTCCTTACACTGGCATTTCAATATTGTAAATAGCTGCACTGAATAAAGATCTTTGTACACCCGAAGTGGTACTCACCTTACTTTTGCTTCATTGTTAAGATCTCTGGATCTTTGGAATCCTTGTTGTCATGAATTTAAAAAAAAACATGAGTTCCAAAAATGCGCATCAGGCTAAACTGCTGTTTATATGCAATGTTACATATAGAAAGTTGAATTAATTTTCATCTCATGTGGGGAGGGTGTTCCTGCTTTCAAATTACATCTGACAATAGGCTTTTAACAGTTTGGGGTGCTTTCACTATAACAATGGAATATGTTAATCTTTCATAATGGATTTTTAAAAAAACTGTATTTGAAATGTATTTTGTCACTCTACCGAAGTGGGATGCTTTAAATGAAGCATTAGAATTAGGAGCTACTAAGACATGTTGTGTGTTGATTCCACTCAGCCTCACGCTAGAGAAAACCAGATAGGAATGCAATCTGCATGCAACCCTTTAACATCCAAATTCCAGGCCGTGTGCATCTCTGAATTACAACCAATTAGAAATGCTTTTCTCTTCTTCAAAAAAAACACAGATTTGTTGAGACATCAGTCTAGAAGCAAGCGAAGGGCAGAATTCAACCAGGACAATTTTTATTTTTTATTTACTGAAAATGTTTCTAACCTATTACTGTGATATATGGCTTTTTGTTTTTCTGTAGTTTCCTAATATATTGAATGTGCTTTGTATGCTGTATATATTTCTACTAATAAATAAAAGAAAGAAAAGCAACTATTTCTAACCTGCCTTTCATTGCCGGGCATTGCTAGGGTGGGATGCAACATCGCAAATTGAAACCAGCCACCACAATTACAAAGGGGAAAGGAAAAACGAGCAGATAAATTGGCAGCAGAAGCAGCAGTGCCTCTGTAACGGGCCAGAAAACTTTTGAGCCCAAGGGCAATGTTCCAGGGATCACTTAGCAGTGGGAGTGGTCAGAAGCAAAAGTGGGTGGAGCCAGGGCTTTCAGTCAGAACTTACAGGAAATCAGTTCTGGCACCTTTCAGGTGGGTTTCAAAACCTCTTAGGTGGCTGCTACTCCCATTCTATGTGAAAGAGGGAAGTGTCCATGGTGAGTTCCTGTTAGGATCCGTCCTACACACGAGTAGTACCCTGGCAGAGACACATGCCTGACTGGCATGTTCTCTCCCTCCTGGTCAATCGTTCGGGAGCTTCAAAAGCTTTCTTCAGCCCGAACATCACAGTGACTGATGCCAACAGACATCAGCACACTCAGGGATCCGCAGAGTGTACGCAGTGCGCGTAACAGACCTCAGCAACTCAGCATTTGGCTAATCTACTTTATTTACATATAAACACACACGGAGCAATGCAACATGCCTCCCTCTCTCTCTAGCATCAGACAGAAAAGAGAAAGAACAAAGGACAACAGTCCCATTTCATGGAACACAGTAACACAAACATCCTGTCTCCATCACTTCCCACTCTGTGGAGTCAAAACATACAGTCATGTGATAGACAACAATCCCATGACTGCAGACACAGGGAATGAATCTTCAACAGTTCTGGCACCTCTTTTGCTGGAAAAATAGCACTAGTTGGAGCAACAAATGTAAATTCTACAGAAATGCTAATTTCTATACACACACCCCAACACCCTCTCTCTTGTCCATCCAGGAAGCAAAAGGCCTTATGAGAGTTCAAAGACACATCCCAGCCAGCCAGAAGCACTTGAGGGTGCAGAGTATGGCCAATGAGGAGTGCAGCCTGGGGTAGAGGAAGGGTGGTAGTGAGAGACACAGACAGACAGGCTGGGAAGGGCTGCATTTGGCCCCCAGGCTGAAGGCTCCTCACCCTTGTTCTAGGTGCCTGCCCATACAAAATTGTCCAGGTTATTCAAATCAAATAGAAAGCTCAACAGATTCACACATATATTTTGCCCCACTGATTCTTCAGTTAGCTATGGGAATGGTTGAGGAGTTAGTTGTGGCCCCTGTAGGGGTCAAATCATAGAATTGCAGAGTTGGAAGGCTAATCATCCAACCCCCTGCAATGAAGGATTCTTTTGCCCAACCTGGGGCTCAAACCCACAACCCTAAGATTAAGAGTTTTATGCTCTACTAACTGCCATTACTAAGCAACGGCCAAGGAGAGGAAAGGAGCGGGTTTATGACACTGTGCAGATGTACTGTGTAAGCTGCAAGCCACTTACATTGGAGTGAGCCCCATTGAACTCAATGGGACTTGCTTCTGAATAGACATTTAGAGGATTGCACTCTTGACCCCATTGCCACCTCCCGGTGGTAGAGCACATGATTTGCATGCAGAAAGTTCCAGGTTCAATCCCAGTCAGTGTAGACAGCAATAAGCTAGATGGGCTGGTGGGCCGATTCTGTATCAGGCAGCACCTGATGTTCCTACGTCCCTCTTCTATGCAGCCCAGGCCTGACCAAAGTTTGATTTGATTTGATCTATTGCATTTCCATTCTGCTTTTCATTCAAGTGAATCTCAAAGCAGCTTACAGACAATAACACAATAGAACATCACAAGCACGGCATAAATTATATTAAATAATAACAGGTAGGTAGCCGTGTTGGTCTGCCGTAGTCGAAACAAAATAAAATTCAAAATAAAGATATCTGGAGAAGTGTGCATGCACACGAAAGCTCATACCAATGACAAACTTGCTTGGTCTGTAAGGTGCTACTGGAAGGAATTTTTTTATTTTGTTTTCTAAAATAATAAATCACCAATAAAGCAATGACAACCCATAAAACGCTATTAGCAGAGCAGCAACTAAAAAACAAGCTAAACATCACAATTACAGTAAAAGTTTAGCCACCCAGAGTGGCTGGGGCAAATGGTGTGGGCGGGGTACAGATAATAGAATTATTATTAAAATTATTATTATAAGTAATATGATTAACGAATCAATACAGCATTTATAATCTATAATAAAAAATATTAACAACATTAACAGTTGCTGCATACATCATCATGCCCCTGTTTCAACCCTTTGATCAGTGGGCATCATGCACTGCATCGTCAGAGATTTAAGAAGGACAAGTAGCAAGAGAGAGAGAGAGAGAGAGAGAGAGAGAGAGAGAGAGAGAGAGAGAGAGAGAGAGTATTTAAGTGTTTTTAAAAAGGCTACATTCATCTGGGAGTAAACTGTCAAAAGCAGAATCCAGCAATGAGCAGAGCCCAAAGTGGGAGGGGCCATCTCTCTCTCTCTCTCTCTCTCTCTCTCTCTCTCTCTCTCTCTCTCTCTCTCTCTCTCTCTCTCTCTCTTATTCTGCCACCCCCTTTTTCCATTTCTACCTTTCTGACAGGCCTTTCTTTCTTTCTGCCATGTTGCTTGAGGAGTAACAAACACTCCTGTCAGAAGTCTGGACTGACCCCTTAGGCTGAGGGCCCTTGGTTGTCCACACCTGAGCTATAAATGGTTGCCCCCATTTCTTCCAACTTTATTTTCATTGTCATATGCCCTGATCAGGTCCTTCCACTCCAGTAAAACGCAACATTTAAGGTTCTCATTATGCAATGTATCTCCGGTACTTGTGTGGTGGAAAGCAGAAGAAGGGGATTGCAGGTGTGGCAATGTAAGTAATTGCAAGAGGAGGCTGCTTACTCATGTAATATCCTTCAGTCGTGAGGTTATTCAATGCAGTGTCTCTTTTCTCCATAACAATGCCCGTTCTGATATAAGCTCCTTGGTACATTGGACTTTGTGGTTCCTCCATCTCAGGGATACTGCCATTTGCCTTTGAGCTGAAAGGGGTGATGTCTCCATTATTCCGTAGGACTCAGATGAAACGGAAGCCTGACCAGTGTTCTCACCTGTATCACTCGTGTAGGCAAACATGTCCATGGTGTGCAACACAGTTGGAAACGGCTCTGGCGGAAAGTCAGTGCTGCCCTCAGGCATCCAACAGAAACAGACACTGGTGTTTAGGACGTAGGGCACAATTCTGAACAGCAGTGTGGCAGAATATGAAAGAATGGCACAGCCAGCAGTGCATCCCTCACCCAGCCCTAACGGAAGGTAAGGGACAGGGTGGCACCAGTTTCAAGGCTGGCACTGTAAATAGGCTTTCCCTCAAATGATGGCAGCATGGCTGGCACAGCACAGCACAGACCCTGAAATGCCCCTTTATGGAGCTACTAGTGACAAGAATGCCACCTACAGTAAACTCTGCGTGCCCAGCATTTGGATGGGCACAATGGGGCACGCATTGTACCTGAAGCTTCTCTGCTGACAGTGAAGCTTTCTATTGTGACAGTGAAGCTCACAATTGAGGCCTAGAGCCTCTAACAAGTCACCTGTCTTATTCATAACACAAACAGCATCATGTCATTCTTCTTCCCATGTTGCCTCTGGATGGCTCCTCCTACAATTAGTAACTCATTGCTCTCCCAGTACCATCACATGCACTTTACCATGGAACTGTATATGGATTTTCAGTCTCAAAAGATAGATTTTTATTTTTATTTTAATGTGAAGTGTGAAGTGGGGAGGGATCAACAAAATAACATTTCACTAGAACCAGTGTTCAGTTTGCTTAGCTTCCAAAAAGAAATCTCTGACAGAGAGCATAAACTGACAACCTGATGCTTTCAAGAGAGCTGGCAAGGAAATAAATAGACATCTAGAGCTCAGACACCATTAGGGTACCATGTCAGGCATCACTGCCCAAGGAGAGAATTTGTTTGCCTTCATCTTCGTCCAGAGTATAATATTTCGGAGCAACAGGGCACCAGGATGGAAGTTGGGGAGAGATGCCCTTAACAGGGAGCAGTGGAGCACTTCAAAGCTCTTGAGGAGGGAATGATAGCTTTCTGTCTCTGAAGTGGAAAGCAAGGATCAAGGTACTGATAATCATGTCCACAACTGCCTGATGTTGACTGAATATGTCAGGTCTGGAGGAATGCTTTTTCTCAAGGGAAGTTGAGACCATAAGGCTTGACAGTTCACCAGCCGTAGCGACAAGCCCTGGCTTAAGTTGTTGCAACCTAACTTCTACCACTCAGCATCACACTGCTTTCTCACAGGCCTCATCATGTCCAAACACTCAAGGTACATCTCCCTTTGGAAGAAGAAATCAAAAACTACCTAAAAGAAAAACCCAGAGGAAAGGTCATTGCAACGCCTTACTGCTAGCAGTCGCTGTCTTAGCCTTTTCTAACTGCACAATCCTATTGATTTCAACATGACCAGGGATCACACTGTACCTGTGCCATTAATTTCTGATAATACGTTTTTCTGTTAACACTCCATTCACTATTATACTTGCAAATTGCTCTGTATGTATATACAGTATTGCATTTATTCCCCTCACAAATTTCTCTCACATTCCCATTCAATCCAGTAGCTTCCCCCAAAAAAATCCAGGAAAGATTATCAAAAGCTTTTTCTGTATCTAGTTGTTTATCTTAGGCATAATATTTATGCCATTACTCTGAACTCAAAAACCTGAGGACCAAGTGTAAAAGCAATAGAGATGAGCCCATAGTTCATATGTTGGAGCATGCAGGAGGTTCGAGCTTCAATTCCCACAGCAAGGACCAAGTAGCAGGTGAGCTGTTGCCAGTTAGAGAAGACCAAACTAGACTAGACGGACTAATAGTCCCATCTAGTATAAACTTCCTAAAGCTGATGATGAGGATGTTGAAGATGACTAAGATTTCCAGGCACTACATCAAAATTAAGAACACAGGTACTGCTCTCAGGCTAATATAAAGATACCTCTCCACTCAGCACATAGAATCATAGAATTGGAAGAGAACCCCCAATGGTCATGTAGTCCAGTCTCCTGTAATGCAGAAATCTCAGCTAAAGCATCCATGACAGATGGCCATCCAAACTCTGCTTAAAAACCTCCAAGGAAGGAGAGCCCACAACCTCCCGAGGGAGACTATTCCACTGTTGAACAGCTCTTACTGTCAGAAAGTTTTTCATAGGTTTAGTCGGAATTTCCTTTCTTATAACTGGAAGCAGGAGAAAACAAGCTTGTCCCCTCTTCCATGTGTCAGCCCTTGAGATATTTTAATATGGCTATCATATCTCCTCTCAGTCTCCTCATTTCCAGGCTAACCACACCCAGCTCTTTCAAGCGATCCCTTTAAGGTTTGGTTTCCAGACCCTTGGTTTCCAGTCATACCATTGGTCCCTTTCTCTCAGTATTGTCTACACTGAGTGGCAGGGGATCTCCAGGGTTTGAGACTGAACATTCCCAGCCCTACCTGGAGATGCCAGGCACTGAACTTGGGACCTTCTGCATTCAAAGCAGATGCTCTCCCCCGGAACTGTGGCACTTCCCTAAAAGAAAGCAATCAAGCATTTATTTCTCCCTTTACAGTACTGCAGGCCAGAAGCAGATCAGATCAGATGAGACTTTATTTGCTGCCTTTCCACAAGGGACGTTGTGTTCAAAGCAGCCAACGAAGTAAGCAAATAACAGACACACATAATAATATTCAATAAATATTTCCTTTGTAATGCAATGGCAATATTTCAATAATGCCGCAATAGCAACTCAGGGGGGGAAAAACAAAAGCCCCAAATCTCTGCTTTGATATTGAAATCTAGCATATATCTCCGTAGGCTCCTGATTCTTGCCTTGCCTTGAGAAGTCACAGTTTAAGCAGGGAATCAGAATGCAGTCTGAATAGGGATTCTGTTGTCCCTGCTATGTTACAACATGAAGGGGAATTGGGTGCAGCCTTGCAAGAAATGTTACGAGGATGGGGACAGATGGAAATAGCTCCTGGTATTGTAACTAGTCAACAATTGCTTTCCCAGCCTCTACCAGAGGTGACACAGTTCCACACTGTCAACATTGCTCATGGCCAGGATATTTGTCTTCTGACAGTCAAGCACAAATAGCTTCTTTAAGGCAATAAATAAATAAACCAGAAACACACACACACACACACACACACACACACACACACACACACACACACCTCAGCATAACGGGTCCTCAGCTGGTACAAATCAGCCATGATAGCTCTGCGGGTATCAATGGTCCCATGCCAGTTTCTCCAGCTGAGGACCTGGCCTTATAAATCTATGAAATATTAACCTGCCTTTATGAGTGTTCCAGAATGAAACAGTAGATCAAATGTTTTTTGTTGCTTAAATGAACTGTAATATACAGAAGCAAATACTTACTGCGCCACATTGCAGTTGACAATACCCAAAGTTGTTGCAGGTTATTTTGAGAGCAGACAAACAGAATTATGTCCACGGTCATAAAAGGGGGGGACTTTCCTTCTCACTATCCCTCTTATGCATGCCATTCCAAGGACTTCCCTGCCATTCCTTTCCCCCCCCCCACACACTATACAGCCTTCTATCTACCAAGCGTCCTTCACTGCAAGACAGATTGATTAGTACTTTCAGCACATGACTGGTTGGAGTGGCATATAAGAGTTACCTGCTCCTGCTTAAAGGGTCCATAAAGGGGGTAGGGCCGCAACTCAATAGTAGAATATCTACTTTGTTCGATCCCTTGCATCTCAAGGTGGGGCTGGAGAGATCCTTGTCTGAAATCCTAAACAGCTGCTGCCAGTCACTGTAGACAACCAATACTCTGACTCAGAATAAGGCAACTTCCTTTGTCTTGATACTACCCAGTAGTGGCATTCAAAGAGGAACAGGAAGTATAGCTACGTTACACTATCTTGTTTTTCTGGACTCCCACACAGACAACTTACATGTCTGTGGCTTCTGTAGGTTCTGTACCTAACAGAAGATGTTATTGCCACAGCTATAGACTGAGAAACAGATGTTGCTAATTCTCTGAAGCCTGCAGATGGAGGGAGAAAAGAGTAGGCTTTGGACTCATCTGTCCTTTGGAAGTATAGATTTAAAAGAGTGCTCTGCTGTGTTTTGCACAGGCTGCTACATGCACAGGTGCTTTATTTCACTGGTGACAGTTGCAGGCATGATCTCCCTGGCCCAGCCATTCTCAAGCTTTGCTGCATGTAACAACAACAACAACAACAACAACAACAACAACAACAACAACATAATTTATTATTTATACCCCGCCCATCTGGCTGGGTTTCCCCAGCCACTCTGGGCGGCTTCCAACAGAAGTATTAAAATACAACCATCTATTAAACATTAAAAGCTTCCCTAAACAGGGCTGCCTTCAGATGTCCTCTGAAAGTCTGGTAGTTGTTTTTCTCTTTGACATCTGGTGGGAGGGTGTTCCACAGGGCAGGTGCCACTGCCTGGTTCCCTGTAAATTGGCTTCTCGCAGCGAGGTTACCACCAGAAGGCCCTCGGCACTGGACCTCAGTGTCCGGGCAGAATGATGGGGGTGGAGACGCTCCTTCAGGTCTACTGGACCGAGGCCGTTTAGGGCTTTAAAGGTCAGCACCAACACTTTGAATTGTGCTTGGAAACGTACTGGGAGCCAATGTAGGTCGTTCAAGACCAGTGTTATGCGGCTGCTGTTGGGAATGCACCTACAAATCCAATTGGATCCAACCCAGAAGCTCATCTAAAGGCACAACTGCATCTACATATGTTAACTAACACATCCCAGCCCACACCCATTCCCAGTACACACACCTCAGTCCCTGGGCTACAGATCTCAATAGCCATAATCCACGCCTTCCTCAAGTACTTTGGCCTGGCTGGAAGGTGTCCTGTGATAACACCTCTTGCTTGACTTGATGGCAAATAGAGAAATGTGTGTGAGGTGTATGCAAAAATCTCTGACTTTTACTGTATTAAGGCAAGGGTAACACCTGTTGCTCTGATCACTACCAGCATGTGGCTGCTGAAAGATCGCCCGTGAGGAAATGCCACCCTCAGACTAAATGCACTTCCTCGACCCCTGACATAAGCAAACAGGTTCATGAAGAGACCCTCTCCCTCAGATATGGTGAAAGTGGAAGCCCTTGAAGGCAGAAGAGTGTGTGCATAACTGTCAAGTTCTGGTCCAGTGATGAAGCCCATTGAAAAGGGGGCAAATCAGCAGGTCACGGCTGGAAAGAAGTTTCAGGACCAAGGATAGCTCCAAATGAGCAATTGGCTACAGCAGACAGAGGCATAGCTGCCAAGTCTCTTGCTGAAAAATGCGGGATCAGCAGCGGCGTGGCACCGGAAGTCGCTTCTACGCATGTCTGGACATGCATAGAAGCGACTTCTGATGCCGCTCTTTCTGATTTCTGGTGCCCAGACATGGGCAGAGTGGCACCCGAAATGGAGCCTCCTTTCTATTCGGGATAACAGCGGGAAACAGATTAAAATCCGGGGGTTTCCCGCGAAAAACAGGCGACTTGGCAGCTATGGACAGAGGCCCTATAAGCCTCTGTCACCAAACTGGCTCCATGCTCCCTCTACATGTGGAGAGCCTTAAATGGCCAACCCCTTGGCCTAAAGACAACCTCCCCTCCTCTGTTGCAGAACTTTCTTCCTCGTGCATTACCTGTTCTTCCGGACAATTTATGTGAAATATGTGTGAATCCATCTGGTTCTATAGGCTAAGGGGAAGGCACCTGTGTGGGTCCAGGCTCTGGCTCCAGAGGCCCTGGTGGTGTAGGAAGTTCCCTTGTCCCTCAATTGTAACACCAGCTCCAGCCCTGAACCAGCTCCAGCTCCTTAGCTGGTGCCTTTGCAGCCTTCAACTCTGTGTTTGGACTGCTACTGGATACAGGGATCGTGAAAATAACCATGAATGCATCTCCAGCAAGCCACAGGATTGGGACATGGAGATACATTTTCACTAGCTTTTCTGCAGGAAGTATCCTTTTCATTTTTTAGAAAAAGATAGGATTGAAAGACCCTTTTTGGATTATTGTTTTGTTTTGTAAGCAGTCACTTTGGGGCAATTCCAAATCAGGAATCTAGATACAGGATTTCTACTGTACACACGCCCAAAGACCTGGCTGAGAAGCAGGAATGGGGAAGAAAGCTGGGTTGGCATGGGGAACAAAAGCCAAAGGGAGAAAAACAATAGGAAGAAATAAATGATAATTCCTACAAAACAAGAGCTATGCTTGCAAACATTCTCCTGGGCGTAGTCCTTGGAAGAGCTAAATCCAAGTCCCAATGGGAGTCTCTTCATTGATTTTCTAGTTGCCTTTGGACGAGGCCTTTAAGTATTATGTGAACAGAGAATGCATCCATGCCGGAGCTCTTAAGCACTAATTAGTGGCATCATTTTAATGCTTCCAGCTTTCTACATTAAAAGCACAATCCCTGCACTCTTATTGTCTCTTGGCAAAGTGATCCAAATGAAAATGAAACAAAATTTCATTTCCTAGGCTCATAAAAGGATGCATCCGTTTCTCATGCTTTTTCCTGCCATTAGAATCTCTTTGCCGAAATAAAAAAAAAATTGCGTTCTCTTTTTTTTTGCTCTTAAGAAGACTGAGTATAGGATTATCACAAAAATTAATCAGCATGGTGACTGCTTTGGGACCAATCCACCATGCATCCACTGTTCACTTCCACACAACTATAGGAAAATAAATGAAGGCTGCCCGGAGGCAGTGCTTAGCGGATTACACACTCAGTCTTTCGTTTCCCTTCTCCATGTATCACTTATTAATAACTTTCCTTTGGGCAACATGTTTGTTAATAATGCGTAGCCTGTTTTCATTTCTGCATAGTGTACTTTGCATCTATAATACAACATCAATCTCAGAATTCAGGTGCCAGTTTTATTCCACATGCGGAGGGTTGGCTTCATGGACAGTTTGCCAGCCCTGGCTTCCCACCTGGCATTGCTAAGAAGGCAAGAAATCACAATCACAGTAACTGGAGGGTTTTATGATGTTTTGGAGAATTAGCTCATCTTCCCATTACTTGGCAGGCAAACACTGAACACTGCTTGATCAATAACCACCATTGCCAGAGGTCCCTTACAGTCTCCAACAGCTAACAGGAAAGCATTGCTATAGGCTATGGAACTAGAAGTATAAAATGGTGAACGGCAGTAATAATTCATGCATCTTGGGACGTATAAAACCAATGGTTTGTCAATAGCTCGGGCATGCTCTGCAGAAAATATGCAGCATTCAGATGTTGCAGAAACCTCTATTATACTATAAAGCAAATATTTCAGGGTGAAATATATCCTCCCCTTCTTTGTTATCTCCCCCCCCCCTTTCCTTCTTTTCAGCTGCACAATGAGACTTTCCCAGGTTGATGTGCAGCTGGGAAAAAAAGAACTGATTTGGTGCTTCAAGGGGAAAGCACATGCACTTATTGAACAAAAACACATCAAACATTTATACAGCAGAAGGTGGAGGTGGCAAGACTGGTCAACAAGGCACATGTAAAATATTTGAAATTCATGGTGCATTCCTGTATAAAAATATACCCACTTATAATTCCGGTGCTGTCCTCTTACTGAATGCAAGGAGAGCAAAACCTTATTGTCTGCTTATTTTGGAACAAACTTTAAACACAAAAACCCCCCACAAGAAAATCCATTTTTATTTTGTTTAGAAGATGCATATTGACTATGTAAGACAACCACTCATTTCCCCACCACCAGCCATTGTTAGTTTCAGGTTTCAAAGCAATGACTGCTCTCTTTTTATTTGAACATAAGACTCTGTCATAATATTCCAGGGCAGGCAGCTCTGCCTGGCAAGATGTCTCTGGCAGGAGTATTCCCCAAGCCAGATATATGGGATCCTTTAAACCAGACTCGCCAGGGATCCAATGTGGAGCCTTTTGGGTGAAAAAAAAAAAGCCACACATAAGCTAACAATGAATTGTGGTGACAATCCAGTTTTACTGCCCTGCATTTGGGTTCCTTCAAAAGTAGAGCCCTTTAGTCCTGCTGAGGCCCGCCTCCCTCTCCCAATTAGCTGGAAGTGGAATAAAAATGGAGGTTCCATAAAGGTCTTAAAGTGCATTTATTAGCACTTTATTTTCCATCCATGTCCTTGTTTAATGGCCAAGCTCAGGGCCAGCCAACCCATTAGGTAGAGTGAGGTGGCTGCTTCAGATGGTGGATGCTAGAGGGAAGGATAGAGACGTGGCTAGTTGTGGATGCCACACAGTCTTACCTGTGCCGCTAAAGCTAACCTATTGCTTTCATGTGTGGCAGTGGACACACTGCTCCAGGGGGTGTAGCCGGGGGCAGGGGAGCCATCATCCCGGGCACACAATGTTGAGTTGGTGCCCCCTGGTGCCCCCTGGTGTTTTAAACCCTTTGCGCATATTCTGCCATAAATCCAAAGCACTGGCTCTAAGTGGGCTCTGGAGATTTGCCATGGCGCCTTTCCGTGTCTTAACTTGGCTGTTCAGGGTGGGTGGACTGCCTCAGCTGGGGACCCGGAAAGAGTGTGTGACTTTGGGTGCTTTCCCCCTGCTCTTAGAAAAACCGCAGGTGCTTAAAGCACGCCCTGAGCCAGGTCCTTAACGCACAGCAAGTCGCATCCTTGGCCACACTATAAGGAACCCACCCTGCTGCATTTAGAGCAGGGGTAGGCAACCTAAGAGGGAAGCGGGTGGCACTGTGGGTTAAACCACAGAGCCTAGGGCTTGCTGATCAGAAGGTCAGCGGTTCGAATCCATGCGATGGGGTGAGCTCCCGTTGCTCGGTCCCAGCTCCTGCCAACCTAGCAGTTCGAAAGCACGCCAAAGTGCAAGTAGATAAATAGGTACTGCTCTGGCAGGAAGGTAAACGGCGTTTCCATGTGCTGCTCTGCTTTGCCAGAAGTGGCTTTGTCATGCTGGTCACATGACCTGGAAGCTGTACGCCAGCTCCCTCGGCCAATAATGCGAGATGAGCGCCGCAACCCCAGAGACGGTCACAACTGGACCTAATGGTCAGGGGTCCCTTTACTTTTAGGCAACCTAAGGCCCGCAGGCCGGATGCGGCCCAATTGCCTTCTCAATCCGGCCCGCAGACGGTCCGGGAATCAGTGTGTTTTTACAAGAGTAGAATGTGTGCTTTTATTTAAAATGCATCTCTGGGTTATTTGTGGGGCATAGGAATTCATTCATTTATTTTTTCAAAATTTAGTCTGGCCCGCCACATGGTCTGAGGGACGGTGGACCAGCCCCTGGCTGAAAAAGGGTCCTGACCCCTGATTTAGAGAGAAGAAACTAAAGGACTAGAATGCACCAGTTTATCCTTCATGCTGCAAAAACTCCCAGTTCCATGATTGAGTGTCCTGATTCCTGGCCAAGTCTTTCTGAAATGTAGACAGGGAGAAAAGATGCATCCTCAAACGATAATCGGAAGTGCCTGAGCAGCCATTGTATTTTAAATGGGCCATGACTGCTGTCTGTTTGAAGCAGCAAAACAGAAAGGCTCTAATAGATGAGTTCCAATATATCTGAGGCACAGATGATGAAAAGAACTGGCTCTCAAGACATTGCTGGTTCCTTAAGACATTGCTGCCTTTTAAAAAACGGAACCTCTTAACTCATTCGTTGTTTTGGCTGGGTGTACCTTTGATATACAGCCAG
This sequence comes from Zootoca vivipara, assembly GCF_965207765.1. Classification (NCBI taxonomy): domain Eukaryota; kingdom Metazoa; phylum Chordata; class Lepidosauria; order Squamata; family Lacertidae; genus Zootoca; species Zootoca vivipara. The sequence goes on along the minus strand of NC_142590.1, from coordinate 22,278,602 downwards.
TTTTAAATCTCTTGTTCTGGCTGGGTCTGTGTAGCTTGATTTGGTGTGTGGTGAGGATTTATGCTGTTGAAAGCCTGGAGGGAGAAAGAAAGAAAGAAAGAAAGAAAGAAAGAAAGAAAGAAAGAAAGAAAGAAAGAAAGAAAGAAAGAAAGAAAGAAAGGTGATAGATGATAGATAGATAGATAGATAGATAGATAGATAGATAGATAGATAGATAGATAGATAGATAGAGGATAGATCAATGATAGATAGATAGATTCCTACACTGTCTCTTTCACCTGAGAGATGGTCAAGTTAGCCAGAAACCTAGATCCCTTTCTCTTTGGTTCTGAATTTGATGCCCGTGATTTGTGGTATGGCACAATGAATGTTGAATCACATTTCCCCTGCTAATCGAAGACATCATATTGGGGGGAGAAATAAAGCTTTATGTACCTTCCTTCAAAAATCACTATCTGGTGTTTTTCATAATAGCTACAGCTGGCTGGACGCTGCAACGCGGTGTTTGCAAACATTTGTCTGAATTCCAAATTGCTCTTCAGCTCAATGGTGCTCTTGCCTCTTTTTCATCTCCTGTTCGCAAAATTTCACACAAACATGTCGTTTATGCTCACGCTCGATATTTTTCTGAGTTTCTGTTGTATGCAGAGGACACCTGTATTCTCATGTGGGGGGAAAAAATGGAAACGTTCAATAACCACCCTGTTCAGCCACCAGGAATATATTTATGATTGCCTTTTTTTATATAGTTATCTTTTGTTCATTGAAAAAAGAAAGACTATAACAGAGAGGGGGAACCTCAGATCCTGTCAGGGACTGGACAGAGGAGGAATGGTGGAGACCACCTCCCCTTCCTCCTGAATCTTCCAGAGGAGAGGAAGACAGTATAGATTTACAGCAGTGGTTTGTGGAAGGTCACAGCTCAGTGATAGATGAGGGGCAAAGTTGGGAAATACAGTGGTGCCTCGCTTAACAAACGCCCTGTAAGACGAAATTTTCGCTTAACGAAAGGATTTTTCGAGCTGAGGTTGCCTCGCTAGACGAATTCGTTTTATGAAAAATTTGTCTAGCGAATCACAGTTTCCCATTGGAATGCATTGAAATTCAATTAATGCGTTCCTATGGGCAATTTTTTTAAAAAAAGAAAATTCAATGCATTCCTGTGGGATTCGCTAGACGAATTTTTCGTTATAAAAATTGACCCGTGGAATGAATTAAATTCGTCTAGCGAGGCACTACTGTAATGGGAGAGGAGGAGGAGGCAGAGCTGGAGCAGCTGGCTGACACATTATCACTAGAAAGCATTCCAGACCCACCATCTCCCAGAACCCAGCGAGCCTTAAAAGGAGGAGAGCAAAGAGCTCGGAGACAGATGGCCCTAAGCGGCAACCATAAGGGACGGTGTTGTGCTGTTGATGAATGAGGTAGAGGAAGAAAAGGGGGGGTGGAGATTTACTCGAGGCAATGCCATTATTCCAAGAGGCTGCATTCTCAAGCCTCTCTCTGCAAATATTTAATAAAAAGCAGGTGGTAAGAACTTTTCCTTGTCTTATCCACTCCTGGCAACCTGCCATGGGGGGATTGGATTCCCTGATGGGCAGGGGCAAATCAGACTCTCTGTCTGATCCTCAGGACTCTCCTTAGGCCACTTCTCCTCCCCTGATCACAGCCCTCATTAGACCTGGTCCACACCCTCCTCTCGTTCTTTTGCCTGCCTGGAATGTGTCTGTGCATTCTTGCTTCCTAGATGGAGAGCTTTGTGTGTAGAAACCTTTAGGTTTCCGCAAGCTGGAATACAGTCTACAGTTCAAAGGTCAGAAGAGTCACATGTGCTGCTCTACCCACAAAGGAGATATGGATCTCAGAAGGTTGCCCACCAGAGACTGTGTGCCTTGGACTGAAAAATATCTGACTATAAGAGCTAAGTAGGGATGCAATCCTCATGGAGTTTCTTTTGTGTGCATCACATTGAAATGAACAAGAGGTTGTGTGCTCTTGGACTGTTTCCATTCATTTCAGTGGGGATGGTCCATGAGAATTTCCTGGAGGGCAATAACCGTGTTAACCTGAGAAACCATCTTCTGAGTAGTGGCCACGAAGAAACTTGATTTGGCAACCGCACCAAATAATACGCGTTGTCAGGGATGAGAATTGGCAGTTGCTTCTAGAGGACAGGTGCTCTTTTTTGCCAAATTATATTTATTAGTTTTCAAAAAAACACACAAAAAAAACCCACAAATCAATGCCAAATTACGTCTCCGCTTTCCCCCGCTGCTGCTTGATATTACACATTTTTCCCTAATTCACGTATCATTCCTTATACTCAACTAACAGTTATTCCCCTCTTCCTATTATCCATCAACTAGAGAGCAGGTGCTTCCTGGGCTCCTGATGACCAAGCAGTTCCAGACAATTCTAGAGGAGAGCACCGTCATGCTGCCACCAACTTCCACCTCTCTGAGTCAGTTTAAGAAATGAGCTTCAGAGATTGATTGATTGATTGATTGATTGATGGTTTCAGGGCCGTCTCTAGGCCTGGGCTGGGTGGTGCAATGCACCAGGGCACCTGGCCACCAGGGGCGCTGCTGCGCCTACCGGACAGCTGATGTCTGCAAACAGCAGCGGCAAGAGGAGGAAGGGAAAGAGGGAGACGCGGCTGGGCTTGGGCAGCACCCAGCGCCTTCAGCACATGGTGCCGGGCAGGCTCTGCCTCCGCCCAGCCCAGCTAAGAGGCGGGGCTCGGCCAGACGCCGAGAAAGGAGAGGAGGAGAAAGAGAAAGAGATTTGTACAGGATTCTCTATTGGAGGCCTTGCAAGCTGGGGAGGAGCATCTTCTCCCACGCCCCGGGCATGGTGCAGGGCCCACGGCCTCCGGGAGCTGCTCGGCCAGGCCCGGGGGGGGGTGCCCCGTGGTCACGCCAGGAGGTGGCAGGAGAAGCTCGCTCGGCAGCCGGAGGCAGCACGTCTCCTCGGCTCCCTTTTCCCCACCCGCCACAACTGACGAGGCCGGCTGTGTGGCTTCAGGGGAAGTGTAAAGGGAGAGAGGCCAGGTGTCCCTGAATGGGCCTCGGGGGGAGGTCAAGTGGGAAAGGGATCCCGAGGGTAATCCAGTCCAGCCCACTTGCAGTACAAGGAAGATCCTGCCGTTGAGAAGTGCGCGTATATGTGCGCCTTCTTTTCTGGTGTTCCGCCGCCCCCTCTTCTCTCCCAACAGCCCCGCCCCGCTGGAAAGGGAGGGGGCACCAGAGGGACCTTTGCGCCACAGCGCTGGATGAGCTTAAGATGCCCCTGGATGGTTTCATTTATATACCACCCTTTATCAAAAGATCCTGGGGCAGTACAAAACGTTAGAACGCATTATAGAGTATCAAGAACAATAAAATAATAAAAAGCATAATAACAGACAGCATTATAATAATAATAAAAAAATCAGTAGGAGCATCATGTTGACTTTTCAGTGCAGCGCCAAAGAGATCAGAGGTGAAGTGTGCTTAGGGACAAGCCTTTTTTCAGCCGGAACTCACCAGAACTCAGTTCCAGCACCTCTCAGGTGGGCACCATTGCCATTATAGAAGAACATGGGAGGCATTCATGGTGAGTTCCGGCACCTCTTTTTCTATAAAAATAGCATTGCTTGGGGGTACCCTCCTTGTCCACAGCACAGCAGAAGCATAGATCTCCATGACTTGAGCTTCACACACTCCCCGGTTGCTTTGGACTTCAGTCGTCTTTTAGCCTTCTTGCAGTTTTCTCCCATTCCACCCTTTACTTAGGAGAAGATAGCCAGCCTGTGGTCTTCAAAAGGAGTGTTCCATTAGAAGAAAACCCTTCTTCCATTATTTCTTTCAGCTTATTGTTATGAGCACTGGAGGAAGATGAAATGTATTATTCATCGCTTCTACTCCTAAAATCAATACCTATCAAAATACAAATACAATTCAGAGGAAAATGGCACTTGTTGAGCACAGATCCTAATAATGGGTATGATTTCCCAACAATTTCTTAAATTATTTATCCAGGAGATGGGTACTTACATATCCCGGAGAGAATATTACATGCCTCCTGTCACCATGAGGCCCAATGTAAAATGCTAAGCACTACACCCTGGTTTCTAACACCAAGGAACTTACGTGCTATCGGCACACGTCAATCAATGCAGAAATTCCATTGCATTGTAAACATCTACAGAGATATGTAGGAACACAGTCAGTTGCAAAAAAGAAGAAGGGTGTTTTGAATGAAGGAGTAAGATTGAGCTGCTAGAAATCAATTAAAAATATAATAGCAACCCTGATGGAAGTGGTTGAGGTGCCATCACTCGAAAAGCAGCAAGCATTGTGCATTATTAATCTGTTATGAAGCACTTTTGATTTGAGGAGCTTCTTACAAACTTTTAGATCGTTCGTCATCACACCAAGGACATTTAGAATGAAGGCTCAATGATAATGACCTTGTTCACACATGGCAGTAAACCAAAGTTAATGGTTTGCCATGATCGTGCCCTTTTGGTGTGTTTCACTCCTCTCTGCTGACACTGTAAAGAAACATATCATGATCCCTGGCTTAGCATTACACCTGAAACAGAGATCATGGTGTGCTTCCCAAGTGAAACTCACTTGCCATTTGCCTTAGATGTTGCAGTTTGTTGGATAGAAAGAAAACCATGATCGCTGGTTTTGACGCAGGCAGGGAGAAGCAAACGAACCCCCTTAGATGCATTCAGGATAAACCAATAACTATGGTTTGCTGTGATGTTCAAACTGGGCCAACAGCTCACAAAAGGCTGTCCAAGGAATCCACAACACCCAACCTTCCAGGTTTATTGTGCATGCCACAATAAATCTATTACTTCTTAGGGTGCCACATGGTTTTCACTGCAACAGCCTGTTATGGCTTCCCTCCCAGGAAGGTCTGGTCTTTTTTTTCCAAAGCCATCTGAGCTGGTGCACAACTCCTCTTGTGGTACCACATTCCATAAATGAGTCACATAATTAAAAGTAAGCTGAGCATGGTAAATGTTTTCTGAATTGCAAGCTAGGCTTCTGGCAAAACTATCACGTGGCCTCATCCATCTTCCCAACCCATCAGAACGCCACTTAAGCATTGTGAACAGAACCTTCAGCTGCATGGCTTAAACAGTTTGTGGTTCGTGCTGTCTCTCTTCTGTCTCATTACGCTGTATTTCTAGACCCATTTCATTTGCTGGGAACTGTCCTCAACATTCAAGCACAATTGCCCAAATTAGTCATGCAAAAGGTAGCCTTAGTCTGAATGTCATGGCTCTTCAAAGTTCAAGACGGAATATTAATGATATTTTAACCTTTCCGATTAGGACATTGGGGGACTCTCAAATGATGGCTCATGGATAAGGCCTTACAGAGATGCAGAACAAAACCTTTGAGAACTGTGAAGAGATGGGGGAAGGAGATGAGGGGAAAGTGCTGGGGAAAACTCAGGAGGACGATTAGTGAGTATATCTGTTCCAATGTATGCAGGGTTAGGTGGATGAGCATGTTGCAAAATTAGTGTTTGTGTGAGAGAAAAAGAGAGACCTCATTTGGGACAGCAGCTTACAGGACAGAAAATCAGCTTGGAATGGATTAAATGTGGTAATGCTTCATTATTAACAATTAATTATTCATCAGAGTTTGTATTGTTTGCGTACTATAATGCATGCTCTTTAAAGTGATGCAATCAATAATCATGCGTTAACTTTCTTAACCTGAAATGATTTTTTAAAAGAAAGAAAAGAAAAGAAAAGAAAGAAAACTGAAGGTTATGCTTCTCTGCATATTTGGGGCCTCTTCTCAAACAATAAGATAGCACTCTCAAAGCCCAGCCCACAAGGAAGGAGCCCATGCTACTTTTCTTTTCACACCAGCTGTCACAGGATCGCTCGCGGCTACTCTAGAGTAACGACTCCGGCACGTTGCCTTTTCATGCTTTTATTAAGTGCAAACTATTTACAGTGCAGCAGCTGTACAATGTCCATGTTCTCAGTCTGGGTCAGTACCCCGGAATGGGGATTCCCGCGTCTTTCTCCAGCAAAGTAGTCTGGGAATCCCCAATCTCCTCCCCCTTTTCTTTACGCGCAACTCCGGAACTGGAGGGAGGGGTCTCCTGGCCGTGCTTTCCTGCCTCCCTCTTTCCCTCTCCCTTCCTTCTTCTCCCGGTCAGCGCAGAGGCTCTGTGACCCTGTCAGAGCCCTGCCCTCTGCTTCCTGTTTCTCCGCTAGAGTCATCTCCTTCCCCGCTCCCACTGGTGCTCAGAGAGGAACTCGTTGTCACAATGGGAGGGGGCAGCCTATAGTTCCTGTCCCTCACACCAGCACAACTGAAATTTCATGAGGAGGTGATGCTGGCATAGGGAGGAGCTACAGAGTAGGCTCCTCCCACCTATCCCTGTTCTCCTCACATTATCCAGGCAGTGAGTGAAGCATCAGTGCCAGTCCTACCATTAGGCAAAGGACCTCAGGCAGCAGGTTTGGGGTGTCATAAAACTGCAGCAAATTGTTGGCTATTTGATTTCTGATTGTTTATGAGGCGGGGAGGCCCTTATGGGGTTTTCTGCCTTAGGTGCTGAAATAAATGTTAGCAGCATTGGGGGACCTGTATCTTGAATGGGTCATGGGGCTGTGCCATTTGCTGTACCCAGGGACGTAGAAAGGAGGGGCGATGGGGGCGGGGTGCCCTGGGTTCCAGCCTGGGGGGGTGACACTCGGCATGCCGTATGGACATACATGGTTCATATGGGCTGCCGCTGCCACGTGGCGGCCTTGTGGGCTGCCGCATAAGCGACACCCCTTTATGGGCCGTCGTGCACCAGCGGCAAACCTTTACGGACTGTGCAAGTGCAGCATCCTGCGTGTGTGCACTCCATACGAGGTGGTGTGCATGCGCAGTCTCTACAGGCTGCCGTTACTGCTGCCGCTTCCATTACCGTACGGGTAGCGCCCCCCCCGACTCCAAAGCCGAGCCTCCAGCCTCCCAGTAAACAGCCCGCTCGGGAGGCTGCAGGCTCAGCGGGAGGGGGCAACGCCTCTACGTAGAGTGACGCTACGCATGCACGCTATGAGCAACGCCCCACCCCCAGGTGCACGGCAATTTGCTGCCCCCGGTGATGCAGCGGCTTCCTACGCCGCTGGCTGTACCTTCTCAAGAAGCAAAACATTATGGGCATGCCGCAATGTTTAGACTGCCATTGCAACGAGAATGGGCCCCTTACATGGAGATAGGATCTACTGACATCTCTACATTTCCAAACAGATTTGTTTAGGGTGGAGGAGTTTTGAAGCTATCCTCTGACAACTCAGCACCGACTCTGTTATCTACAGAGGAAAAGAGACTCCATCTCCATGTAGCCACGTTTTCAGAGCCCTTTGATCCTGTTGTTCTACGTAGCCCCCACCCACTCGGAGTGCTTCATAAAAATGTTAATGGATCGAGAAGTTGTAGCCTATTCTTTATTCATGAGCCTTGTATTCGAAATGGGAGTTTTAAACAGAACATCACTGGAGACACTGCCGCAAAATCGCTTTCAAAGGTGGCAGCATTAGGGTTTGTGGTCTGCATGCATTTGCTGATTTCCAGAATTGGTTTGCAGTTCTTTCCTTTTTTTCAAATTAGCACATGGCAGCACTGGCAGTCCGCCAATGGAGAGGGAGAGAGCTCAAGCCTGTGTAGAAGCCACACCTCTTGACCTGAAAGCCACACCTACTATGGCTGCCATTATTGAGTAACGGCTTGCATGCGTGAAACCGTCATCATAGATCACTCACCAGACACAGAGCTCTTGTATCACCTAGGGTGGCAATTCCAACGAACCTGGCAGCAAGCCTAGGAGCAGGTCTGGTTAGTATTGCATTTTTATTGGGAAGGACCGCACCTTGATAAAAGATGAGAGATCTTTCACTGAAATAAGGAACAGGTGGCAAGTTTCCTGGAGAAGCCAGCCTAATCTGAAGCTGCTACCTAAATTCTCAGAACAATGTTAAGCAGAGTGAAAATGCTTCTACTCCTGTATAGCTCCGTATTCTATTTTCCCATGCTTTCCCGATATCTCACTGGTTCCTCCAGACACATATTGATTGCAGAGGGTTGGACTAGATGGCCCTTGAGGTCCCTTCAACTCCACAATGCTATGACTTTGTACATTCCTATGGCTTTTGGCTTTCCTGGAGGGAATATAATGGCCCCAGACTTTTTCAGCCACCCTAATTCTCAAACCATTCCCTGGGATAAGTATTGATTGTCTTGGTTAATTATTAAATTAAAGCAGAGCCCAGCAATTCAAAACTGGTTCAAACTTTCAGCTTAATAAATATCTCCATACCAAGGTTCCCCCACCCCAGACCAATGTAATACTGGAACAAAGAATGAGAGGGTTGTGCCAACCTATAGCTTCTTTTGTTAACATAGATGCCGGCACAATTTGTAGCAATGGGTGATCCATTCTCCAGCTGACCAAACTCGGGACTGCCGTACGAAACTGTGTGAATTCACTGTATTTACTTAAACCTTTTGCATTAAATGTTTTGACACACACAAAGGTACTGTTTGAAGAGGAGGGGGGTTGTTGCCTTATATGGCCTACACCCAGAGATCTCCACAAAGCAATATTCTACCAATCTGTCAGCTTCGCTCAACAGCGGATTTGCCATTCATAGGAGAATGACAGATTTACTATTCACTGCAGAACTGTATTAACATTTCCTATTGTGTCAGGACCTCCTGTAGAGATAAGCCTGAGATTCTGTACCACTGCAGCCTCACAAGCCCTATGCCTTTACAGTCAGGCACTAGGAACAGCAGAAAATACCGCCAGGTAAGGGAGTTAAGGTCTGGCCCTCTGAGTTTTACAGCAGTAAATAAGCGCCAGGCTGGAGCACAATGTCGACCAAACCACTCTGTTCTTTTCGTTGCCTCCATGATCGATGCTTTGTGGAATTTGGTTTATTGTAAATTTTACGGTGGGCATGTTTTTATGTGTTGTGTTCATGCTTTCATGCTGCGAGCCTGTTTGGAGTGGGGTGTGGAATCAACATTTTAACAACAAAATAAAAAAAAAGTCAGCAAGTGCAGCAGCATAATCTTGGGACCCGTGGCATCGAACCAGCATCGTGAGCCTAGCCAGAGCATTATGGTTGGTGCAGCCGGAGGGACAGATTGGCCCTATTGTGTTGGGAGCACACCAGATTACCATGGCAACAGCCTCAAGTCAAGCTTGGGGTACAGAAAGAGAGATGGGGTGGGATAGTGAAAGGATAAAACTCAATGGCAGAGCAACACAGCTGGTCCCAGCTTCAATCTCTGGTGACTCCAGGTAGGGCCGCGGGAAAGTCCTGTTTGAAACACTGGAGAGTTATTGCCTGGCAGCATAGTCTAACAGGTAGAGAAAAAAGCACAGGGCTTTCCTGCTCAAAAACTTTGACCTGAACCCCTCAAAACAGGGATTTCCTCCCTAAAAAAAAAGCTGAACAACTTTGATCTGAACCCCCCCAAAAGGGGGTAGATCACTGCCAGTCTTTAGCTCTGTGAGTAGATCACAGTCTCTTGGGAGTTGGCCACCCCTGGCATAGACAATGCTGAGCTAGATTAACCAATGATCTGGCTCAGTATAAGGCAGTATATCATAGGTTGCTTTTAATTCTGGTCCTTCTCAGAGCTGAACCACTGGCGTTAATAGGCAAGACTAATCTAAGAGTGCAATTCTAACCCTGTCTGCTCAGAAGCAAATTCTATTAAATTCAGCAGGGCTTATTCCCAGGTAACTAGAATTAAGTTTGCAGCCTTAAGCTTATGCATTTTAATGGGTCTGCTCTGAACAGTGGCTTAGTTGGGGAGGGCAAGGATGGACTACAGGGGCAGTTCCCCTGGGTGCAAAATTGTTAGGGGAGCAAAATTTCAACACCCAGTATAGCCTCAATACAGCTATGTGCTTCCATCACTGGGCTCCATTGAAAATGGCTTCGTCATGCCAACCAGGAAGTGACTTCTCCAGACAACAGAACCACTCTTCTTTTCTTACCTCTGCAGCTGTGATCTCCTAGGTGATGCAAACACTGTTAGGCAGTTGAATGTGCATGCATACTCTGTCTGTTTCCCTCCCACCTACCCATTCCATGCAGCCACAGGTGCTGGCAACCCACGCTACACCACTGACTCTGAGTAGAACTTGGGTGGATACCATACTATGTCAAACTTTCTGGAGCAGGGCCAAATATTCTCCGATTTGAGCATGGACTTAAAAGTAGCACACTTGACACAACCGATCAAATATTCACCTAAACAAAGCATCATGTTTCTTTGGGGTTTTTTTAATGCTCTTTTGCATCTTTTTGTTTCATCGACTGCTACGGCTTCTTGTTTCCATTTTCCTTCTTCATTAGTTAAGGTGCCCAACCTGATTTTGTCCACAAGCAGACAAGGTGTTATCTCTCTATCTCTTGTCAATATTATCCATAAAATCACATTGGGCCCCCATAGCCAATACGATTGAACTTGGGTGTGGTAGGTAAATGAGGGAGATTGGCGGGGCACGGGAAGAGGAGGAGGAGGAGGAGGAGGAGGAGGAGGAGGAGGAGGAGGAGGAGGAGGAGGAGGAGGAGGAAATGGTGCAGAGAAGAAGAGAATCCAAATTCTCTCATTGTGTTTGCAAAAAAAAAATGACTGAATGGGGAAGGGAAATTTTGGCCCTTTTTAGCAAAAAAGAAATGAGGTTGATTTTGCTTTGAGCCTATGAGCTGGGGTAGGCTGTCTCCATGCTTTTCTAAACATATTCCACTCACTGGCTATATTCATTCAAACTGCTGTGCTTAATATTTGAAATGAATTGCAAGTGTTGCATAATGTGACAACATGATTGCCTTGCTAGGGATGTTGCTGCAGCTGCGTCAGAGCAGACAACTCTATGTGTAGGAAGACTAGATGTGGCAACAGAAGACCATGGCTCCATCCTGCACCTCTGACAATAACTGGTGTTATAAAATGATGGGCATAGTGCATTCTTCTGAGTCACTTGCCCAAAACAATCTGTAAATTTCACTCTGAAAATCATGTCTGGCTTCTAATTGTTACCCCCTTGCTTACTCTGGGTCAAGGACTACTTCTTGCCACAGCTAATATTGCAGGTAGTTCTTGTGACTGTGAATTGTAAGCCTACTTGTCATATTATTTTGTTTCATGGTTTATTTGCATCCTAAAAACGCTCCCAGGCTGGCTCATATAAGATCAGCAACATGCAGGCTGTGCATGCCTGCCCTCAGGCTTATAATCTAAAAGGCACAGCACAAAAGGAAAAAAGAATGAGGAGGGCAGAAGAAAGAATTTCAAAAGCTGCTCTTGTCAATATTTCCTCTTAAGCCAAGAAACCAAAGGTACAGAACCCCCATATTACCCTCATACATGGGCACCCAGGATCGTAACCAATGTGACTGTTCTGACTGATGCACACCCAAAATCAGCTTCAGAGGATCCCCCAATTTGGGGGGCAGTTGGGGAAAGTAGAGGAATGCAAAGTCCCCCTATGCAAGCAGAATTCCACTCACTCAGCATTCAGTACCATTTCCTTCCTGTGTTCCACATCAAATGTTTAAGACCCATTGCTAAAGAAATGAAGGTGAAATTACAAATTGCGACAGCAAGAAGTTTAAAGATAGCATTTCCACTTTGTACAAATTTCCGGTAAAGGCAACTGTACCTATCAAAAGAGCCTGTAAGTAACTTGTGGAATATTTCCACTTTGCACTAACTAAACTTGAAACATGTGAGCATTGATAATGGCACAGAATTAGGAAACATGCCACAGCGGCTTCATAGAACCAGGTAGAATTATGTTGGCTCCGCATGTCACCTGATTCTTTTTGGGCAGGTAACTGCAATACCGACCTTTGGCCACCAGGAGTGGTGGTATTGAAGTGTAGCCTACAGCCAACTTCCTACTGGCAACCTGCTGCAGTGGCCCATAGAGGAAACATGCATCATTCCCGCTGCCAGAATGTCAGGGCCATGGCTGCTGGTTTTTCATGGGGAGCAATCCTGCAGCTAGCCATGAAAAGTAACCTGTGCAAAGGACAGCTTTCTCATGTTGATGGTTACATCTTTGATAAGACCAAGAGTAATCAAATTCTAGGTCCATAATGGAGTTACTATGGATCTCGATTCTTTGAGCCAAAAGGTACTGCAGAACCACAAAATGTTATTTCTAATATATTGCATCTCTCATATTATTTTTTAATTACAGTCGACAGAATTTGTACTGCTTAGCGTGCATGCAAATGAAGAGCAGCTTGATGGTCAGAGAATACAAATGTGTCGGTGTTAATGAAAGGAGCAGAGGCCGTTGCTACAACTCTAGGCATTCCCAGAAGGTCAAGAGCTTCCAAGGATTCATAATTGTGAAAAAAGAGTGCCGGCGCTATTGATGTTCCAGCAGAATATTCTTTGTACATTAGAATAATATGCTTTTTGCTGAGACGACTATCCACTGGAAAATAAAGTAAAATATATTGTCACTGCAGATGGTGACAGCAGTCATGAAATTAAAAGACACCTGCTTCTTGGGAGAAAAGCAATGACAAACCTAAAAAACATCTTAAAAAGCAGAGACCACACCTTGCCGACAAAGGTCCGTATAGTTAAAGCTATGGTTTTCCCAGTAGTGATGTCATCTCTGAGTGGGTGAGAATGTTCAAGTGTGAACTTTGAAGGATGACTGTGTTTCAGTTCATGTCTTGTTTAGGAGAAAGCAAGTTAGGTAAATTCACCTTTAAATCCAAACTGAGTTGAATAGCTCATTCATCAGTCCTGGGAGTTATGGGTAATACAAGGACCAAGCAAGAGAAATCCAGGAATCATATTCAAGAGCAGTTTCCCCCAACTTACAACTCACAAGAAATGCCCCAAGTCAAGAAACACTCAGGAGGGATATCTGCCCCCTTCTGAAAATCCAAAAAAGAGATGTTCACTGATTTTTTTTGTAGGTTATTATTCTTGTGTTAGCTGCCTTAGACTGTACAAAGAAAGGCATGCTAAAGCAATTTTCATTAAAAAAATAAATACAGGTTTCTCATTATTATCTCAAAATCTTCCCAGCTTGAACCATAATTTTAAAAAAGCTTTAAAAAGCAAACAAGGTAGCTACTTAAATGTTTTCATTTATTCAGACCATGTTTCTAAAAAATATGCTAAAAGCAGAATAATTAAAAAGCCTTTAATTGCCATGCTTAATGCATGAACAACAGACTTCCCCTCCCAAAAAAAGAAAAAAAAGAGAAAAGCTTGGGAGATCAAAGGAAGCATTTTGTTACACGACAATTAGTTCTTTTGCACCTTCACACACACAAGTGCAGAACTGTGTTGCATGGTGCCAGATTTAAGCCAAGCACAGTAAGAAGGTAGAACCCAATCAAGACACACCGCAGAAGTGCAAAGCTAGGAAACACCAATATATTGAGCAGCCATTGTATTCCAAGCCGTCCACAGGGCAATTGAGGGCTGGGGCAGGCTCCAGCCCACAAAAGTCAAAGAGCGAAGGCCGTTAACTTATGATATCCTCTGCTTAGTATGCAAAAAAAAAAAAATGAGGTCTATTTGTTGGTCGAAATATGAACTCGTAAAGGACACTAGGCGTTATTTGTACAGTGGTGCCTCGCTAGACGAATTTAATTCGTTCCACGGGTCCTTTCTTATAACGAATAAGGAATGCATTGAATTTTTTGGAATTTTTTTTTTTGCCCATAGGAACGCATTAATTGAATTTCAATGCATTCCTATGGGAAACCGCGATTTGGTAGACGAATTTTTCATAAAACGAATTCGTCTAGCGAGGCAACCTCCGCTCGAAAAATCCTTTCGTTAAGCGGAAATTTCGTTAAGCAGGGCATTCGTTAAGCGAGGCACCACTGTATTTGAGACCTGCTGGCTCTGGCCCACTATTCATTCACGAGGATGGTTCTCGACTGATGAGGCACCAATTCACACGTGTCCTACATATGGCAATTAACGCATGCGGGTTTCCTGCAAAAGAATATGCCGCCCATTCCTTCAGGATAGGGCCTGCCACCTCTGCAGCACATTTAGGCCTCCCTACGGACAGGATCAAGGAATTGGGCCGTTGGAAGTTGAACGCCTATAAGGGGTACATATATAAGAACTTATAGCCCGCAACCACTTACCTCTCTTTCTCCTTACTTTTTGTTCCGCAGCTTCACCTCCAGTTCAAATTTGGATTTGTGGGCACAGCATCGTGCACTGGGCGCGAGGGCGGGCTTGCGATCGTGGCATTGGCAACAACCTGGCTTTGCCAGCGGATATGTGTGTTTCCTGAATTTCAAGGCGCGGGATGCGTTGGGAAGAGCTGATGCCTGCTGTGATGGCTCGAGCTGCCGCTTGCGGTCCTTCTAATATCGTCATTATCCAGCTGGGGGAAAATGATCTTGCCTACAGGAAGAGCGTGGACTTATTGCTAAATATAAAGAGGGACTTTGATGGACTTGCTGCCTTATTCCCAGAGACAATCTTGTTTTGGTCCACACTGCTCAAGAGGAGAGTGTGGCGCGATAGCTATAACCTTCTGGCTTTGGAGAAATCCAGGAAACTCTTGAATCGCATGGTGGCACGCAAACTGCGTAACATGGACGGCCATGTTATTGAGCACCCTGAAATTCGGTTCAGCGAGGTGGCTCTCGTCCGTGATGATGGCGTGCATCTTTCCAATCAAGGAAATGACATCTGGCTAGCTGATATCACAAGAAGCATTAGGGCTTGGTTACAGCGGTGAGGGTATTGGCGGTGAGCCTCTTGGCTCGGGTGGCGGTTAGGCATTGGAATATGGAGTTGTCTGGTGTGTTTGAGGACTGGTTGTGGCCATCATCCAACCCTCCTCTTATAGGGGTATCCCCTTAAGGGATCCGGCGGTCGTGGATCCCGTCCGATGCCCTGCTGGGGCTAGGGCCATGGCACGACCCCCGGTGACACCAGGGAGAGCTTTCAGTTGTATTTGCATCAACAGGCTCCTCCCTCGGGGTGTTAACCTTATATGACCCCCCGCTGAGTGGGGTGGAGTCATGCTTGCTAGGGAGTCCAATGCCTAAGCCAATACCTCTCACTTCCTCCAACCAATAAAGTTGTGGCCTTATTTTACCCATTAACTCAAATCCATGTGTCACTGTGTCTTCATTTCTCTCGGGGGGGGGGGGGCTCGAACCGCAATGCATATTCCAGGGAAAACTGAATTCAAATGGTAAGGGGTATTACAGTATTCAGAAGTGTAGCCTTGGCAATGTTTCCTTCACTGTATCTGATGGTCTTACAAGCATCTGTGGATGTCTTAAATTTACTCTGAGCCATCTCTAACATCAGCATAAACCAGTAATAATAATAATAAATTTTTATTTATACCCCGCCCTCCCCAGTCAAAAACTGGTCTCAGGGCGGCTGACACCAACAGAATTACAATAAAACATAAAAACAATTAATTAAATTAATTAAAGTAGGTGTAAATGCTTCTTGATGAGATCTGGATCTTTTCAACAGGCAGGTTGTTGTCTTGTCTGCATGGCTCTGTAATCTTGCTCCAGGTGTCCCTTGCCTGCCAGGCTGCCTGTACCTGCCCTGCCTACCTGCCTACCTTCTTCCCTCCCTCCTTCTCCACTCTCCACATCTATCTGTTTAGCTGCTGTATACCTACTGCCTGCCTCCACCCATGCTTCAGAACCACATTGGATTGACTTCTTGGCTCTGACTCTGCAGTTAACTTCATGCCTGCACTGACTCTCATTCTCCAGTGCTCCATCCAAATCAGTTGCTAATCTTCCCAGTGTGCTCAGCTTCCTGTTGCCCAGGGGCCAAGGGACAGGACGCCAAAACACCTTAAAGCACAGGACATTCTTTATGGACAGCCACTTCTCTCTGCAAATATATATATTTAAGAGAAAAATCAAGGAGGGGGGGAGCAATTGATTCATCCTAGAGCAAAACAAATATGCTTGATTTCATGCATTTAAAAGACAAAATCGAGATCACTATAATAAAAGCGAGAAACACCTACGTTCTGCAGAAAAATTTTCTGTGCTTCAGTAACCTTTGTTTAAATGGTCCCAAAATTCATTCAGAATCAATACATCATTTAAAGTTACAAGAGCAATGATTAAGCCAATGGAAGGTATAAGGAAAGTAAAGGACTTTTTTCTTTCTCTCCAAACAAGTTGGGCATTAGAATAATGTTGGCTTTCAATAGCAAAGTTATCAGAATGGAAGGGCAACATCAGGAAACATTAAACATTGTTCCTGCAAAAGGAATTCAACGGGCCTCACTGTAACTGCCAATCAGTTGATTGGTGTCATCAGTGAGCCCCCGCCCCCAATTGCCAAGGATCAATTGTCCCTTATTGTCACGTCTTCATTTTTCCCACACCTGATGGCTACAATGATTTCATGTATAGAGCAGGTGGGTGTCATGCACTGGCTGAACGCAGAAGAATGGTGGGAGGAACCAGCTGGGGAACCCCCAAGGGAAGAAGGATCAGAGCCAAGGGATTGGCAGTGGGACAACAATGAGTCATCAGAGGGAGAAGAAGGAGAAGACTTGGAGGAAGAGGTGTCAGAAGCTGCATAAGTCTTCTTTCTTTCTTTCTTTCTTTCTTTCTTTCTTTCTTTCTTTCTTTCTTTCTTTCTTTCTTTGGCGATCACTCCTAGCCAACTAACATTGTCTTTGATAAACACGGTTTTAACAGTGAGTCTGTAAGTGACTGTGGAGGCCAATTCTGGATCCACACATCCTTCCACAGTTGGGGACATTGATTTCCGGGTGGGAGTTGATCATAGTGAGGGTTTGCCAAGTGTGCCTTCCTCTTAGCACATTTCTCCCTTTTGTCCTGAGTTTGGGTATCTTCAAAGCCCATGACACCTTTGGTAAAGGCTGTTCTCCAAAGGCTGAAGAAGTAATAGAGCTTAGTGGGCTGGGAGAGTCTGTGACAGATATAAGTCGAGAATCAGAGGTAGAAGTTGAGGGGGGGAGAGAGAGAGAGATACCATGGGGCACCCTGAGTCAATGGTGGCTGGCAATAAGGGTTCCACAGCTACAAACTATTAGAAAGTATGAAGTATTTCTGCTTCTCAAACCTCTTAAAAATACATATACACGGAGCCACCTCTGGAGAAATCTCACAACTGTTTCTGGAGTTACTTGTGGAGCAACTGCAATTCCGTCATGTCTGCCACTTAGACATATGCTAGTTATTTACTGTTACGTCTCCATAATAGTTCAGAATGATTAGAAATATGCAGCTGGGTCATAGGACAGACTTGGAATATATGGAGCCAGACAACATCACAACCCAGATAAATAAGAGTGACAGGATGACATCAGCGAAAGGCAAAAGCAACTAAGGGGTGTCATCAGACTGGATTGAGATTTATGACGGCACAATGTACAAAAGCCACCATGACCTACCAGAGCTAGAAAGTATCACGGCGAAGCAGTGATTTAATTCGAGTGCAATGAGATGCAGTAACTTCACAGAACATCAGCATGTGGAGCCCGGGAGCACATGCTGAATGCATGTGTCACAGGAAATGATGAGAGAAGTTTATACTCGGGGGCCCTGCGCATTGCTGAGCTCATACGCTATCATTTATATGGTAATTCTGATTCATTCACAGTGTGCTTTTCTATCAGCTTTGAGGGTTATTAAGTACAAAGCTAATAGCAAGTTGCCCAGGTCATCTGCTGCAGAGTAGTTCAAAAACATGTCAGACGTCAATAACCGGCAGTTATTACTTGGCTGTTTCTATTCAGAGAGCAGAATTTGTGAGCTACTGTGGGACGGCTGCAACCCACCCTGGGTCAGGCTCAATGGAAAGGGAGAAAAATGGAAAAAACCTGTGGAGCATAAGGCAGCAAAACAGAAGTGTGGCGCTCTCTCTCTCTCTCTCTCTCTCTCTCTCTCTCTCTCTCTCTCTCTCTCTCTCTCTGTGTGTGTGTGTGTGTGTGTGTTGGCCTTGCAGCAAAAGTACAGAGACTTGCTTTTGTCTTCAGATGATATAGCCTTTTCAGAAGCACCCAACTGGCCACTTTGAGAGCAGGATGATGGATGAGATGGCCCTTTGATTTGATTCACCATGGCTTCTCCTTACATTCTTCTGTTTTAAATACCGTATGAAACCTCAGAATCTCTCTCCCTCCCCTTGCAATAAAAACAAGTAAATAAATAAATAAACCGCAGGTACAGCAGGTACAGAGTGATTAAAGCAACATTCTGGTCCCCACAGACTCACCCCACTTCTTATTTGGAGGCCTTTAAGCAGAGGCTTGACACATAGCTGCCAAGTTTTCGCTTTTCTCGCGAGGAAGCCTATTCAGCATAAGGGAAAATCCCTGTAAAAAAGGGATAACTTGGCAGCTATGGCTTGACAGCCATATGTCAAGAATGCTTTGATGGTGTTTCCTGCTCGGCAGGGGGTTGGACTGGATGGCCCTTGTGGTCTCTTCCAACTCTATGATTCTATGATTCACTTCCTTTAAGAAGGGCAAAATAAGGGCTGGCTCACGTAACGTTTGGGTTCTCTGTGGCCAGATCTTTTTACGTGCTTCTTACGCGTAGCTCTGCTTTTCATGCTCCAAACTGACCAGCTCTGCATCATTGGCCATTCCCGATGGCTGAACTTTGCTCAGCTCAAATCATAATTGGACTTCCAAAACTGCAAGCACTAAATTATCTTTCTCACTTGCTTTTCCTGCATGTGTATTCTTGCACTGCTGCTTGGGAATTCTAGTATGGGGAGCAGGAGGAAGCGGCGGCAGATTTGCATGTACAGTGGAAATGGGTACGTCAGCGACTGTGTTGCCCAGATGAGTGCAGTTGCCACCTGAGAAGAGGCAGCTGTTGGCACAGTGCCACTCATGCCATTGCCACCCAATCTTCTGCCGGGTGCAAGCAGAGCAAGATTTAAATGAGTGATTGTGTAGGTTCTCAGCACCGCAGGAACTGTTGGGGTTTGGGGGACAGGAGAGTGGTTGAGTCAAAGACTGGAACATCCTCTCAGCCCCCATGTAGCCTTGAACTTCTAGTCCCCGAACTTGAACTCATGAAGCTTTGCTCTTGCTCCTAGACTGGATGCCTCCCTGCCGACCCTTTACCTTGTGTGACCTCTGGGACTGGAGTAACTCCTTTCCTCCATTACTCCTATTTAATAAACACAATTTCCGTACTTACAAGTAAGAGCATCTGCTGTCATGTTTTGGGGCAGCAACCAGGATGGACGGGGATGCAAACAGCCGTTCTGCTGGTCATCTGCTCAATAATTTGATGAGCAGAGGGGTGATGGTGTGCTCCTGGTTCTTTCTTTGCAGCCACAGGTTGAATTCAAGCCAGAGCTGCAAAGGAAGAACCTTCACAGCGGCGGCTTGAACTTTCAACCACCCAATGTCCTTATGACATCAGGCAATTGACAGGTGGGTGGTCCTGCCAAAGTGGCGCATAGAAGGCTGTCCGGCACCTCTGCATCCTCAGCTTAAACTCAAACAATCTTCCTTTACACCCCCCCCCCAGCTTTAACCTGACTTCACAGGAGTGACACATAGGCAGCCCTGCCAGCATGTCTCAGTATCCCCACAGAGGGTTGGCCACTTCTGGATCCAGACCTGTGGCCGGATCCATTTCCCCAACCTGATCTACAGTGCCTGGCAGCAGCTTTTCAGAGTTTCAGGCTACCTCGTAGCAATACGTCATAACTCTTGGTTTGGCGGTTAGGCATTGGAATATTAATGCTGGAGTCAGGAGGGGGGGGAGGTAGCGCCATCACCTGCCCCAAAATGGAGGGGTATTCCGTTAAAGGATTCCGGGGGCGTGGCCCTGTCCGAAGCCTGGGGAGGTTAGGGGCTGAGGCACGCCCCTATCAGTGACCCCAGGGGGAGTTCCTTGTCGACACTGGGCTTCTTGGCTGGTGGTTAACCCTTCCTGGACTCCCAACACATGGGCTGGGGTCAGATATAGCCAGTTAGGGTCCAATGCCTAAGCCCAGGCACCCCCAAACTCGGCCCTCCAGATGTTTTGGGACTACAGTTCCCATCATCCCTGACCACTGGTCCTGTTAGCTAGGGATTGTGGGAGTTGTAGTCCCAAAATATCTGGAGGGCCGAGTTTGGGGGTGCCTGCCTAAGCCAATACCGCTCAACATCCGTAACCAATAAAGTTGTGGCCTTTTCTGCCCATTAACCTTAATTTATGTCTCATGTTTGGGGGGGGGGGCATTGCCATGCAACTTTAAACTCCAGCCCCATCCTTGCACAGCTTCTGCCGTAAGCCGAACGTGTTTATTGTAGAGCTAGCAGTTCTTATATCCCCGTTTCAATGACAGCAGCTCAGAACACTTTTATCAGATATGTATATGAAATCAAATCCATATTGACAGCTTATTTCCAGCTTTTATTAAAATATTAAATGGATAAAGTAAAAATCAATGCAATCTTAATAGAAAAAGTTAAATTGGGATTATTATAAACTCTTTCCTTCATGTTTCTTAATAAAAAAATTGATAGTTCAAATCTGGTGAGACATCCCCTAAGCCTTTTTCGGAGGCTGCGCCGACGCAACAAGGCCAGCAGAGTGGAGTGCAGCAGGAAAAATGTGAATATTTACTCAACAGTCAGGACATAATAAATAATCCCCTGCTCCAGTAGAACCTTTGTTAATTGAATATCAATTATCTGAACCTCCTGAATATCCAAATTAATTGTTTCTTCCAGGCAAGCCCTATGTAAACACGTCTTTGGACATGGTATGTAGACTTTGCTGCTGCTTTTTTTAAATGTTTGGGGTGGGTTTCTTTTTGCAGACTACACTTCCACGTAGGCGTTCATAACCCATTCCTTGCAATAAATAAGAAAAACAGACTACCTCTTTCTCTTCAAATTTCCAAGGACATTTCTGTCCACAAATAATTTTCTTCCTGGTCGCCAAGGTCTTATGATTTCTACTTATTTTCAAAAATAGCTAGCTTATGATTATTTTTGCCATTTAAAAGTTGGGAAAGGGGGTTGGAGTCTGACTCAAGAGAGGGGGGCAGTGGTTTGTGGGGACTTGTACCAGCCAGGAGGAAGAATCAGAGGTAAGGGAAGCTTCTGAGCTGGAGGGTGGAGCACATGATTGGTTGGAAGAAGAGGAGTCAGAGGCAGGTGAGGCAAGAGAAGGGCCCAGGTGCTTCCCCATCCTCTCCTGCCCCACTGTCCTCCAGAACCAGGAGGGGACTAAAAAGGGAGGAGCAGAGGACATTTCTGCGCAGGCATAGTCTCTGGGTGTGGGGATGCATCCTGTTGGAGGAAGGTACATAAACTGGTGGAGGAGGTGTGTTCCCCTGATGCTCCTTTCCCCTTTGCCTTTGGCCCTGCCCAACACTGGCAGGTTCCCTGCAAGGGAATGTGACCCATTGTGCTGCAAAAGGTCCCCCAGAGTAGCTTTTTTGTGGGGTCCCCTGGTATCAGTGCAAATGAAGAGTGGGCTAGTAAAATAAATACGTTAAATCATAAACAAGCATTTATTGCTGCTCACGCACACCCATAATTTTGAGGCTTCCCAAGCTGTTGCTATTGGCTATGGATGACCTGTGATATCACAGACGCACAAGGCAGCTGAGCAGATATCAAGGTGCCCCTTTTAACTTCTTCAAAATAACGCAGCAGGCAACAGCTGTGACATTCAGCCTTGCCCAGTCTTCTTCCACCTGGAGGAGGGGGATTGGCAGATGGACAGAAGTGACCCTCCAGCTGTGAGATGCTGTGGAGCACTAATAAGGCAAGGTCTCTTGCTGAGTGGGATTGTGGCTTGAATGAGGCTGATATCTGTGGTTGGAAGCTGGTTGATGTCTAGTGTTGGACCTAGCAGAAGCTGGCAGATGTTGGTGGGTGGAAGCCAGTGGAGTTTGCATTCGAAAACCAGTGGGTGCTGCAAGGCTGAAGCAGACATAAGCTGGTTTCTTGCAGACATAAGCTGGTTGAAACTCACCTTCCATCAACAGAAGCCAGTGGATATTTGTGGGTTGAATATGAATAAATGGAGAGTGGATGTGTCAATTGGTATACTTCATGGATGTCAGTTGGCATATGCTTGTGTTTGTAAATTTATCTATTTATTTTTTATGTAATAAAATTCATGACAGTTGTTTTTTCCCTTGACATCTGATGGGAGGACATTCCACAGGTCAGGCGCCACTACTGAGAAGGCTCTCTGTCTGGTTCCCTGTAACCTCACTTCTCACAATGAGGGAACCACCAGAAGGCCCTTGGTGCTGGACCTCAGTATCTGGGCTGAATGATGGGGGTGGAGACGCTCCTTCAGGTATACAGGACTGAGGCCGTTTAGGGCTTTAAAGGTCAGTACCAATACTTTGAATTGTGCTCAGAAACATACTGGGAGCCAGTGTAGATCTCTCAGGACCAGTGTTATGTGGTCGCGGCCACCACTCCCAGTCACTAGTCTAGCTGCCGCATTCTGGATTAATTGCAGTTTCCGGGTCACCTTCAAAGGTAGCCCCACATAGAGCGCATTGCAGTAGTCCAAGCGGGAGATAACTAGAGCATGCACCACTCTGGTGAGACAGTCTGAAGGCAGGTAGGGTCTCAGCCTGCATACCAGATGGAGCTGGTAGACAGCCACCCTGGACTCAAAATTAGCCTGCGCCTCCATGGACAGCTGTGAGTCCAAAATGACTCCCAAGCTGTGCACCTGGTCCTTCAGGGGCACAGTTATCCCGTTCAGGACCAGGGAGTCCCCCACACCCACCCGACCCCTGCCCCCGCAAAACAGTACTTCAGTCTTGTCAGGATTCAACCTCAATCTGTTAGCGACCATCCATCCTCCAACCGCCTCCAGGCACTCACACAGGACATTCACCACCTTCACTGGTTCTGATTTGAAAGAGAGGTAGAGCTGGGTGTCATCTGCATACTGATAAACACAAGTGAGAGCCCAGGGGTCTGAACACTCATCCCCCAACACCACTTTCTGGACACGGCCCAGGAGGAAGGAGCGGAACCACTGTAGAACAGTGCCCCCAGCTCCCAGTCCCTCTAGACGGCCCAGAATGATGTTATGGTCAATGGTGTCAAAGGCCACTGAGAGATCCAGCAGAACTAGGAAACAGCTCTCACCTTTGTCCCTAGCTCACTGGAGATCATTGACCAGCGCGACCAAGGCAGTTTCAGTCCCATGGTGAGGCCTGAATCCCGACTGGAAGGGATCCAAATGGTCCGCTTCTTCCAGGCGTGCTTGGAGTTGTTCAGCAACCACCCGCTCAATCACCTTGCCCAAGAATGGTAAATTTGAGACTGGGCGATAGTTAGCCATATTGGCCGGGTCTAAAGATATTTTTTTAAGAAGCGGTTTAATGACCGCCTCTTTAAGCGGGTCTGGGAAGGTTCCCTCATAGAGGGAAGCATTCACCACCCCGCGGAGCCCATCATCCAGCCCTTCCCGGCTCACTTTTATTAGCCAGGATGGGCAAGGATCAAGGAGACAGATGGTTGGTTTCACTCGTCCAAGCAGCCTGTCCACATCCTCGGAGGTAACAGATTGAAATTGATCCCATGAAACATGACTAGACAGGGCTCTAGCACTCTCCCGCCCTGGCCCTGCTCCCACAGTGGAGTCTACCTCCTTCTGAATCTGAGCGACTTTATCTGCAAAAAAACTTTGCAAAAGCATTGTGGGAGATCTTGGGGTCCCTACCAGGCCCCCGATGATGAAGGTGGTTCCAATAGTTTGCAAACCACCTAAAAGAGTCTCCTGCTGCTATTTTCTGCAGATGCGATAGAAACGGCAAAGAAGGTCCTCTTCGCCATCGCCATTGCCACTTGGTAGGCTCGATGTTGAGCTCTAACCCATGTCCGGTCTGAATCAGAATGAGTTTTCCACCACTGGTGCTCTAGCCATCTCAACAATTGTTTCATCACCCTCAGCTCCGGGGGAAACCACGGGGCTGTCCGTGCTCCATGCAATCGGAGAGGGCGCTTCAGAGCCGGACAGTCAATAGCCCTGGTTAACTCCACATTCCAGCAGGCCAGCTAGATCTCAGGTTTGGCCTTTGTAAATCTCAGGGTCTGTGGTGCTCCTGGTCTGGAGACCCTACAACCAACAAAAGCTGTTCAGCAGATTAAAACCAATACTGTCCAATAAAACAACCTACAGTCCAATTTGGATTACGGTAAACAAATTTTGAATGGTAAGCCTGAGAACTAAGGATGCACTTGTTTATTTTGGGAGGCTGTTTTGCTTCTGGTGCACAAGGAAACTCAGAAGAAAAGGAGAAAAACAGCTTTTCCTTCAAACAATGAATGGTAGCTTTATTAATTTCTAAGTTATCTCAAACTTCATTCAGTCTCATCAAGAGGCACCTATCTTGAGGTTTTGGTAATCAGCTAAAAGATACAAGCCTGATCAATTGAAAACATCAATTGGTGGAGAACCCTACTTATTTCTTACAAGCACTTCACCACAGAAAAATTCTGGAGGAACAAATTACGCTGGAGGATTTTCATTTTTCATTTTAGCATAATGAACGTATTTTGCATGACATTTACATAAACACAACTACTTGGAGATATTGGCATATCTTCTGTTATGCTAACTGTGTGATTTAATTTCCTGTGTGGGATTAAAAGGAGAAGCAATTCTTAGGTTCCGTTTGAGATAATGGCCAAGTTAACTGAGATCACGATCCAGACATTCTTAAAGGTTGTAAATATTTCTGCACAAATATATTGAAAGATCCTGGGGATGAGGGCGAATGCAGCTTTTAATTGCTGAGTCTTTGAACCATGCTAGCGCCACACACCCTGTCTCTCTCACACACTTACACAGAGATTCACCAACCATACTTAGGCTGTACATGATTTTACTGTGATACAGTTGGCAGAACAGCATCAATCCACTTTGTCATCCCAATGGGCCACCATGGAACAAGTAACAACAGTAGCACAAATAAATAGGCCTAGATATTAATTTTTCAGGTACATTTGCAGTTCAGGGACTGAAACAGCCTATGACGTTTATCAATTTTACACTTAGCAGAAATCAAGCCCCTCTGAATGAAGTGAGACTCAATTCCAAGTAAGTATGCATAGGCTCAGGCTCATAGCTGTCAAGTTTTCCCATTTCTCGCGAGGAAGCCTATTCAGCATAAGGGAATTTCCCTTTTAAAAAGGGAGAACTTGACAGCTATGCTCAGGCTGAATATATTTACTTAGACATCTAGTCAACATCTACATTCTGGTTTGAAAAAGCTGGGAACTTTAACAGAAATAAATAAATCTTCCAGGACACAAGGCAGGCATTATTTGCAAAGGCAATTTGACATATATTTTAATATGTAATCTTATTTTATAGTTTTGAAAGCTGATTTTATTTATATTTTCACTTTTTAAGGTCAACTGGTATTTAAGATCAGATTTATATTTCATATTTTATGTCTGCTGCTTAGGGATTTGATGATTCAGTGGTATATAAATCCTGTTCAATGAAATAAATGCCCTTGCATTTTTCTTGCTACCATGAGAACTAGAAGCTTTTTAAAAATGTGATTCCCGAAAGCATGTGGTCATCATGGAAATGCCATACATGTTTCCTGTGGTTCACTAACTACATTCTTCACATTCTCAATGAACAATAGCAATTAGAATCGCAGAGAAGACTTGAGCCATCAGCCTCGATGGGATTCTGGTTTAATTTCAAATGGGAAATGATAGCAAGCACTGTGAAGGTTAGTGACATTAGCTTGCACAGAAGATCCTCTGTAAAACTGAATTACAAAGGAAGTGCCCTAGACTATAATATTCTCTCAGAAAACGTGACACCACAACATATGATCATCGCATGCTTCGGGTATAAGGCAGCAGAGTACATTGCTGCCAGGCTCAAAACACTACAACTCTCCTGGATTCCCAAGTTAGACCTTGACATGTGTGTCACATCACAATTCTCCTCTCTTTGTGTCTAGAGCCCAGTCTGGATTTCACAAAGAAGATATTCCACCTCATAGTGCAAAAGAAATCCTTGTTAAAGTTTAGATTATAGGGTCTGTTGGCAGCTTTCCTATAATGTGTCTTTGATGGAAAGAGAAATTCCGTAATAAGCCCATGATGAAAAGCCCATCAATTGAGTTGGTATCACATTGCCATGGCAACAATGTAGTGCTAATGAAATTGTAACTGGCAGTCATTGTATAAGGAGCATCTCAAAATGGGCTGCATAGAAGGATGAGTTTGATTGGTCGCCAGACCTTTCAAGCCTTGCCAAATAACTTCATGAATACATATACTGTGACTTGCCACATCAGCACCATTCCTTTAAAATAACACCTTTCAGTCTATGACAGTAGCCTCACTCTCAGAAGGGAAATTATATAATGTGCCTACATATCTAAATGTCTAGTGGTGCCTGGGTAACGATGCTATCCATACTCCGTGCACCAGCGCATGGGAGATTATATTTAATGTGCTGCACATGGAGTTGCTAGGCTTTTCAGCTCATCTTCCTAATGGCAATCCAGGGATGCCAACTTGAATAAAATATTGGGGGGGGGGAGCCACATCCCACATAAACGATCACATGACATGACACACACACTATTTGAATGGCAATGCCCCCCCCAACTTGAGATTTTACTTTCTTGGGCTTGCTTGCTTTTTTTGCAGCTGTTGGGAACTTCAAGGTCCCTGCTCTTCCTTCTTATGGTCCTTATATTCGACCTGGAGACTCCAATAGAGAGCATTCCATGTCAAGAAAGAGGGAATGGGGCACCCTATCAAATGACAAGGCACGAGCTACACGGAGCAGGGCCTTTTCACTGCTGGTGCCCCTTGTATGGCTTGCTTTTCCCAATCCTGCTCTCTTTGGGCCTGTATTTTGGAGCTTCATGGTTTAGGAAGACTTTGGAAGAACTGGTTGACAAGTCTTATCAGTCGCTGACATATGAGCAGATTTTATTTGCTGCTATTCCTGGCTTCCGGTGTACCAGGGTTTACACCAGCGTAATAGAGTTGGCCAGGAAGCCAGAAGGGATACAATTTACAAGCTTTCTGCATTATCTGCACAGCAGGGGGTGTTTAGTCAACAGTGCAAAGGCAGAGCTGAAGCATTCCCTGCTGGTTACCTGCTTTCCAATAGGGGTCGCTGTCTGGTAGTACCCAATTGGTTGGCTGTCAGATTCTAGAGCTCCCTATTGGTGGCTCTTAGGTAATTCCAAAAATACAGAGTCCATTAATAAAGCACAGTGTTTATTCATAAAACAGTAACATAAATCTCCATTGCTACATATTGGGTGTGTATTTCAGCTGTTGAATGTACAGGTTTACGGCCATGCTGTAGTGTAGTGCTTATGCGACTGTGAATAAAAGGTGGCTGGGGGGGGGGGGGAGGTGAGAAAACTGATTTCCAATAATTGCCCCCTTTATTTCCATAACAAGTTCTTGCGTCTGTACTCTGAATGGTGACACTAGGGACCTAGAAGGTGCAGGGCTTGTCAGTCCAACCCCTGCACAGTCTCGTCAGGGCTGACCATTAGGCAATTGTAGCAATTTGGTCAAATTTGGCCCCATGGGCCGCTCCTAAGCCCCCCCTGGCACCAGGGCAATCTAGATGGATTTTATTTATATCTATAAGATTTTGCAGACTTTGGCTGTGAACTAGGTAAAGGTAAAAGGACCCCTGACTATTAGGTCCAGTCGTGACCGACACTGGGGTTGTGGCGCTTATCTCGCGTTACTGGCCGAGGGAGCCGGCGTACAGCTTCCAGGTCATGTGGCCAGCATGACTAAGCCACTTCTGGCGATCCAGAGCTGCACACGGAAATGCTATTTACCTTCCCGCTGTAGCGATACCTATTTATCTACTTGCACTTTAACGTGCTTTCGAACTGCTAGGTTGGCAGGAGCTGGGACCAAGCAACGGGAGCTCACCCGCCGCGGGGATTCGAACCGCCGACCTTCTGATCGGCAAGCCCTAGACTCAGTGGTTTAACCCACAGCTCCACCCACATCCCTTGACTGTGAACTGGGACCCTACAAAAAAAGTTGGGCCCCACTTCTTCAAATTGGGCCCAACTGGCTAGCCCTGAGTCGCATAGTTGCTGCGCCTGAGTTGCCCTGTCCTTGCATGAAGTCTTGGGTTTGCAATTTTGGGAGAGGGAGGGTTGCCTGCTGGGGAGCGGGCAGGCTGGTGAGGCCCTCTTGATTTAGTGGCCCTAAGCTTCAGCCTACTTACTATACATAAATCCGGCACTGCACAAAGTCTAATATAAACATGAAAATAACATATTGTTGTTCTTCTGTTGTTCGAGATATAAATCCATCTCGTATTGGACAAGAATTAAACACCTCATCATTAGAGCAACAATCAAACAGTTAATTCAGGTCTTCGTCACTTCAGAAGCTGAACACTACAATGCATATTTATGTAGGTCTGCTCCAAGCTACAGCCAGAACGCAGCACATGTTCCCATCAAGGCCATATTATGTCAGTGCCTCAAAGTCTACCCTGGCTTCCTATAGCCTTTTATGCAAACCTAATGGCCGCCTTAATTGAATTGCCCACAAGAAGGAAGTTTTTCACTGCCAACCTAACACTATTTTTAGCTGAAAATAAAGGATTTGAAATATATTAAAAGGGGGGGGGGGAATAGAATAATGAATACAAATATGTCAACTTACATTAGTGGCAATGTAAGGGTACTGCAAAGGCATTTTATAGCTATGTTTCAGTTCTCTTGATAATAGCTTTTTATAATGTATCCCATTACAGTGAAATCTTACATTTTGGGCAGTGAATCAAATCCTATGAATCATTTCATCCCCACTCCCCCTTTTGATAAACAAGAGAAAGCTCTGGGCCCATGACACATCCTTGAAAGATGCTGGGTGCCCTTGAAAGTCTACATTCAATGGAAATGGAAGATTATTATTATTATTATTATTATTATTATTATTATTATTATCACCCCACCCATACAGCATATGGCTTACAGCATATATTGAAACCTAATGAAACACAAAACATTAAAAACTTCCTGATACAGGGCTGCCTTCAGATGTCTTCTAAAAGTTATGTAGTTCTTTATCTCCTTGACATCTGCGGGGAGGGTGTTCCACAGGAAGGAAGCCACTACTGAGAAGATGTTCATCTTTGATCTGGGATAGCACCATTGCCAGCTGACGCACACACTTATGGCAGAAGCAGCCCAACCACTTTGCAGGGTATTGTTGTGAGGATGGCATGGCCATGGGGAGAACTATGAAAGTGTCACCCTTTAGTTTTGGGGAAGAACAGAAACTTAATAGATCAAAAGACCTCAAAGATCCCTTCGTGATTCTGTGAAATAGGAATTTAAGAACCAGCAGAGGCCTTCAGCAAGCATATCGGTAGGGTGAATCTAAGGTCAACATGCACACCATCCATTTAAAGCCATTTAAGGCACACAACTTTCCTCAAAGAATCTGGGAACTGTAGTTTGTTATGGGTGCTGAGAATTATAGGTCTGTGAGGGGTAAACTACCGTTGGAGGGGGAATTTAAATGTGCTTTAAATGTGTGTTGTGCATGTGACCTAAAGCAGAAAATACAAGGGTTGAAACAGTAATCTCACCCTCAACATATACAGAGAAACAGATCAGTTGTCCTTTTATAGCTTTACAGTATTTGATTCTCTGAGCCAGGCCCAGCTTCCTTCCTTTACATGTCTGACGTTTGGAATTAGCTACAGTAAACAGGAACAAAAATGTAGAATTAGCATGATGAAAACCCATTACATTTATTTCCCACCACCACCTTCCTTGCTTTTAACCATTAGTGTATGCAAATGCTCCGTTAACAAGTCGTCATGTTTTCTCTTCAATGAATTGCTTTCGTTATGGCAAATAAATATTCATAAAGAAAATGTGGACAATAAATCTCTGCAAGGAGTTCAAAGCCATTTCCTTTGTTGGCCGTGCATATTTTCATCTGCTTCTCGTCTTTAATATTTCATTCAAAAGAGGGACTTGAGGAAGGACAATAGAGACAATGTGTCAAGTAGTAATTAAAACGAGCCGTAACGATTAAAACTCTCTTTTGATCTGCATTGTGTGCAGACAGATCTGTAATCTACTGTACTTATCGGAATGACTTTCCACTCCACTTTCTAAAGAAAAGTCAAAATAAATGTTTACTCTAAAATACTGCACAGGAAATTCCCCCCGAAGAACAAGCACTGGGTTGCATGTAATACTTAGCTCATGGAGATCAGCCCAGTATTTATTATTCTGGGGTATTTTGTTCACTCCACAACAGAGCTGTCCAAGTCACCTTTCCCTAATTCTGATCCATGTATGGATCAGAACTAGGGAAAGGGAAAGGGAAAGGACCCCTGGACGGTTAAGTCCAGTAAGAGGCGACTATGGGGTTGCAGTGCCCATCTTACTTTCAGGCCAAGGGAGCCAGCGTTTGTCCACATGCAGCTTTCTGGGTCATGTGGCCAGCATGACTAAACTGCTTCTGGCGCACGGAGGACCGTGATGAGTGCCAGAGTGCACAGAAACGTCATTTACCTTCCTGCCGCAGGAGTACCTACTTGCACAGGCATGCTTTCTTTTTCTTTTTCTTTTTGAAATTTGTTTATTGTTATCATTCACTTTAACACGCCATACAAAGAAAGAAAACAAATATCCATCACCACAAACATCAACAAAAAGAACTGATACATCAACTAGTAGTCTCTAAACCTTAAAATAAAAATGGTCTTTTTCTGTCGACCAGACTTCCCGTCTATTCCTTTCTTTAAATTCTCATTATTTGTTCACTGCCATTACATAACAAGTTTTATTATAATTTAATAATCTTTAATCCATTCTTAGATTTCACATCGTTCTTGAAAACTACTACTGAAATTATTTGAATGCTGCAAATGACCTTAAACTACAATTATTATTTTTCAAATAGATTTTAAAGACTTCCCATTTTGAAATAAATACCTGTTTTGGTTTTTTTTATAAAAAAAAATCTGACATACTATCAGGTTCTGAATATTCAGCGAATTTTTGAATCCATTCCGATCTTGATGGAACTTTGTCACTCTTCCAATTTGCCGCAATGAGAACTCTTGCTGCAACTGTGGCATATAGAAAGATCTCTCTTACCTTTTAGGGAATATCCGAATCTGTGATTCCCAAAAGGAAAGCTTCTGGTTTTCTATTAAAGAATATTTTAAGCATTTCCCCCCCCAATTCTATATGGATGTCCTCCCCAAAGACCTTAATTTCTTTACACTGCCACCACATGTGGAATAGATGTGAATACCCAGCTTTTCTTTACACCTCCAACAATTATTTGAGACGGTTTTGTACACCTTAGAAAGTTTCCAGGGTGTTAGATACCACCGATGTTGCACTTTAAGTAAATTCTCTCTCAAAGAGTAACAAGCTGTAAATTTCCAGTTTATTTTCCACAGGTTTTCCCACTGCTTCATGGTTATTGAGTACCCGAGGTCTTGCGACCACTTTACCATGGCCGCTGTGACCTCCTCCTCCCAGTCAAGGAGGAGTCGGTATGCTTTGGAAAGCGTCTCAGTGGGAAAACCCTTTTGTTTATCCATTTTAAATGTCTCGAACAATTGGTGGTAGCACTGGCATGCTTTCAAACTGCTAGGTTGGCAGAAGCTGGGACAGAGCAACGGGAGCTGACCCCCGTCGCGAGGATTCGAACCACAGACCTTCTGATCAGTGAGCCCAAGAGGCTCAGTGGTTTAGACCACAGCGCCACATGCTCCCCCTTATGGAATTGTAGTACATCTGCATGCCTCTAAAGTGCTGCTTGGCTACTGTTTCATTTCTCTTCCAAGCCATGGCTAGTTGGCTGTCACTCTGACTGAAAGGATATTAAAGCAGTGCACCCAACAACACACAATGTGTCAGTGACAGAGAGGAGGATTTTTAAAAAGATATAAAGACAATGAGACTTCTAGCAATTGGCTTCCCGAGAGGGAAATGTGCAGGCAACATTCTACCCAGTCAAATTGTGACTCAGCCCTAGAGGGTTTAAACATTAGCACCACCAACACCTCACGAGCTACAGCCTCCTTTCCACAGACCTGAGCAGGGGAGATGTGATTAGTGATTATGTGCTTCAGAAATAAATAGCATGAGCCACATGCAGAGTGCCCCTGCCTCATCAATGAGGTACCTATGTTTTTATTTAATAAGGCCATTCCACAACCGGTATCCATTGTAGAAACAGTACATCTTGCAATCGCCACAGAAGAATAACTGTAAAATGTTTCAAAAAGAAATCAGGCAGCCCGTATTATTACTGTACTGTTGTTGGGCGCATGTGTGCATCTCTGCATAGATAGGCAGGCTGGTTTGTGAATCTATATTTCGGATCAGGGTCAACCAGAGGGACAGGGAGGGAGAACAGGACAGTCTCAAGCTCAAAGCAGGCCTCAGATTTAGTATACCCACAAACATTTCTGCAATGAAAATAAGCATGCCCTATTCCCTAGGGACGTGGGTGGCGCTGTGGGTTAAACCACAGAGCCTAGGGCTTGCCGATCAGAAAGTGGCGGTTCAAATCCCTGCGACGGGGTGAACTCCCGTTGCTCGGTCTCAGCTCCTGCCAACTTAGCAGTTTGAAAGCACATCAAAGTGCAAGTAGATAAATAGGTACCGCTGTGGCAGGAAGGTAAACACCGTTTCCGTGCGCTGCTCTGGTTCGCCAGAAGCGGCTTTGTCATGCTGGCCACATGACCTGGAAGCTGCACGCCGGCTCCCTCGGCCAATAATGTGAGATGAGCGCCACAACCCCAGAGTCGGTCACGACTGGACCTAATGGTCAGGGGTCCCTTTACCTTTACCTATTCCATAATAATAATGAAAATAATGTTATCATTTATACCGCACCCATCTGACTGGGTTGCCCCAGCCACTCTGAGTGGCTTCAAATACATACAAAAATAATAATAAAACACTAAACATTTTTTTATTAACTTCCCTATACAGGACTGCCTTCAGATGGCTCGGGGGTCACATATTTCCATATCCTCCAACATTTCTCCAATGAAAATAGGGACGTCTAAGGAAAAGCAGGACATTCCAGGATCAAATCAGAAACTGGGATGGCTTCTGTAAATCCAGGACTGTATCTGGAATACAGGGACACTTGGAGGGTCTGCATTTAGTTCAGCACTGTTGTTGAACTAAAGTCATATTCCTAAGTCATATTTTGATATGACTCACAACATAGTAGGCTGAACATGCTGTGTATGTTGCTTAAGAGCCTGGTAGCACCTTCTGACAGTAACTCAGCTTTCTGGAACTCAGAAATCATAGCATGATTTGACACACGTCCCAAAGATGATTTGGATGTTGCTGACAGACTTACTAGGGCTTGCTGATCAGAAGGTCGGCACTTCGAATCCCTGTGACGGGGTGAGCTCCCCCGTTGCTTGGTCCCAGCTCCTGCCAACCTAGCAGTTTGAAAGCACGTCAAAATGCAAGTAGATAAATAGGAACCGCTACAGCGGGAAGGTAAACGGCGTTTCCATGTGCTGCTCTGGTTCGCCAGAAGCAGCTTTGTCATGCTGGCCACATGACCTGGAAGCTGTACGCTGGCTCCCTTGGCCAATAATGCGAGATGAGCGTGCAACCCCAGAGTCAGTCATGACTGGACCTAATGGTCAGGGGTCCCTTTACCTTTACTAGCACATTTGGAGATCATGATTCAGAACCTTCTTAGAATAACAGCTCCTCTTTTGTACAGATACTGATGTTACATATAATAAATGTATACAGCTTGGTACTTTTACACAGTGTGACTTAATTTGGAATGACTTAGTAGTTCAAAATGGTTTGATTCAGAATGTCTTCTTTTTTGCAGAAACGTGCTTGGGATTTTTGAAGGCGATGACTCAGCATGTTTGGAACTCGCCCTCAAAAATCTTTGCAGAGGCTCAGCACTTAGTAGATCTTGATTTGACACATTTCCAAGCAATGACTCAGAAGATCTTGATGCATAAACAAGCTCATGTTGGAGAAGTCAGTTTTCCATGAAAGTTTTCAGCAATTGGGGCGGGAGGAGGGATGGCGGCTCTGGTCCAAAATCAAGAGTCAAAGTCAAGCAAATGAATACTGTGCAACATACTGATGGGAGGAATTAATATTATTATGAAGAGGTCTGTATGGAACTGCTGCTTCTACTGCAACTGTAAAAAAAATAAAAAACTCAAAATCTTCTGCACAAAGGAAGAACAGGCATGCACAGAAGATTCTGAATCGTGAACCACAAATTACAGGACAAACAACAGCATTGGGGAAATGGGTGGTTTTTGTTGAGACAATGGTACAAGGGGAAAGGACTGAAAAAAGACAAAAGATTCTTGGGGGGGGGAGGATGTTCATACCTACAAATATTAGGCATTCATTGTGTAATTGCCTCTATGCTATATGTCCCCCCCAAAAAATGCTATATGTCCCCCCCCAAAAAAAAGCTCAACAACTTTTGTGTCCAGAAATAGAGCAATCCCACTCCTGGATCAGATCTGGGAAGGACGGGGGGGTTAGACTTTATATTGGGGGGGGGGAGCAGAACCGAATTATCTGTGATTCAATTGCTCAGTTAGTTAAGTATTTTTATATATTTACTTGATTTGGGGAGCAGCTGCCCCCCGACCACAGTCATGGGCAGAAGGTGTGTTTGAGGGGAGGAGAGGGAATTGCCATTGTGCAAGTGGAACGCCTTATGCTGATGGGATTCATCCATACAGTACAATCCACAAGAAAAGTCTGAAGATATTTAACATATCTGGTGTAATTAGGGGCCCCAGTTAAGACTGGGACTATGGCACACAGTCTGGTGTGTAAAGTTCACCAGCCCTGTGCCCATGTCCCTGTCATAAATCCCCTCCCCTTCATCAGGAGAGAAGGTGTCAAATGGCAATGTCCCAGGACAAACAACAGTTTGGGCAAGAGGGTGGGTTTTGTTAAGACAATGGCACAAGAGGAAAGGTCTCTGCGTGCTAGTCTCTATCCCAGTGTATGAAGCCAGGCAGGGCCGTCTTAAGCATATTGGGCACCCTGGCGCCATGGTGCGATGATCGCTCCGGCGCCCCCGCCCTGTTTCTCACCACGACTGTCTAGCGGGCGCAGCCGCGTGGCACCCCCCTGGTGGCCCTGCGCCACCCAGGCTTGCCTTAGAGCCGGCACTGAAGCCAGGGGGCAAAAGTGGGCAGAGTAATTGATGCAAATTTTATGTCTCTACAGGAGTTCATTTTCTATACACCCCTCTTTCACCTCCATCCTAGCAAAGCTCAAGGGCACATTCCAGCCATGCAAAAACTCTCAAGGAGTGTGTGAGGCAGCACCAGTAGAAAGTGTGTCTAGGAAGGGGGAGTGGCCCAGGGAGAGTCCAAAGATGATTGGACGGCCAATCGATCCATTTCCATTCAGTGTGACTTTGCTATGTAACACCATCCATATAAATGTGGGTTTTTTATTTTAAAAAATGTATCTCTTAAATATTAAATATTTAAGCACAGTATACGTATAAATATTTAAGCACATTTACGTATAAGCTGATCAAGCTATACCCTCCAGATGTTTTGGCCTACAACTCCCACGATCCCTAGCTACCAGGACCAGTGGTCGGGGAAGATGGGAACTGTAGTCCAAAACATCTGGAGGGACGAAGTTTGGGGATGCCTGGCTTAGAGCCCCACTCTCTTGGGAGACCCAAAAAAAATTTAAAGGAGAAAAAAACCTGGATATAAGATAAAAAACAACTAAAATAAAACCTACATACAGCAACAGAGTTTTGTGTTGTGTGGGCTCCTATGATGTAAGTAATGGGCCCCGCCTGCTCCCTAAAATATCACTGGTTTGCTCATTTCTATATATAGGGTGCCTACATTCTGCATGTGAAATGGCTTTAGGTACCTATTAGGTCCATAAATTGCCATATAGCATATATCAGGCATCCCCAAACTTCGGCCCTCCAGATGTTTTGGACTACATTTCCCATCATCCCTGACCACTGGTCCTGTTAGCTAGGGATCATGGGAGTTGTAGGCCAAAACATCTGGAGGGCCACAATTTGGGGATGTCTGGCATATATTCAACAGAAAGAACCGCAGCAATTTGTTGTTAACAAAGGACAGCTGGACATATAAAGGTCCCCATTACCTTCAGTAGCTTAGGGCCTCATCAAACTTAAATCTGGCCCTGTAGAAACACTTTTATAAATGACTAACATAGGGTTGCTGTTGCTTATTGAGGGGGAGAGGGGAAGTTCTACCTAGAGGTCAGTGTGGTGCAAATGCACCTGCAGGATCTTGGATTGGATCTGCCACCTTGCTGCAAGTCACCTGCCAGGAATCTAGGCTAGCAGCTCTGCCCGACCACGCAAGCTGCTTCTGACCAGTAGGAGTTTGGATTGGGAGCAACCTGCTCCTTCTCTCTGAACTGTGGATTATCCCTATGGGTTGGGTCTAGACACCATTATGTTTGCCTGGTTTGAGTGTTTTGTGTTGGATTAGAGCCCCTGAGTCTTAAAAAGCACTATGAATAGGAATGAATAAAATATATATCTCCAATTTCAGCACTTTCTTATTAGCAAGCTGCATCAGAGGCAACGTCTGCTTGCAAAGGTAATCTGCTCCTAAATGGTCACACAAATAGCATAAACATCTTTTTGCTTTACCTTTTTCAAACTGTGTGTGTGTGTGTGTGTGTGTGTGTGTAATTGAGAGAGACTTTTAATCAATACTTTGTCATTCAAACCTCATACAACAGAGTTGTCCATGTTTGCAAACACTCCATTGGAGAGTTTCTCCATCTTTCCAGGACTCAGTGGTGTTTTGATAAATAACATTTCTAGCTGGCTAATTTTGTAGCTAATTATCATCAAACACTAAGACAGATCTTCTGCGGTATTAGACATGCTTTGGGGGAAAAAATCCCTTCAACCATGTGCAAGAGGGAATTACAAATTCACCAGGATACAGGTTTTCAAATCGGAAATTAATGGTTCATTATGTTACCCATAGTAGTAAAATATAAAATTTTTACAGTTGGCTGATAGTAAAAATAGCTGTTAAATTAATATATGACTGATTTCAGAATTAAAAATCATAATCCATAGGCTTTTTCTAATTATAAATATATAAATAAATAAAACAAAAGTGATTAAATATTTTTAGGCATACACCAGGATTTGCTGTAAGTAAATTGGGCAAAAGCAGTCACACTGGTTTGAGATAATACCTCAGAGTACACAATCCTATATACATACCTCGGGGAGAATGATGCATAGGATAGCACCATAAAAGATTTGCACTGGCCACAATCCAGCACAGCATTGGATGTACTTAAAATGCGCACTGAAATTTGTTAATATTAGTATTTGTAATAATATCATGTCTTATAGTAATTATATATAGCAACAAAAACTGTCCAATAGTATTAACTATTATTATTGATAACAGTATTTTGCTTTCTCACGACGTTTCCCTCAGTAACACTGGATAAAATGGCTTCTGATAGGTGCTCCTGAGGTCCTCCTCTGAGGGCTTCTGACGGTCCCCTCCCTGCGAGAAGTGAAGTTACAGGGAACCAGGCAGAGGGCCTTCTCTGTAGTGGCACCCTCCCTGTGGAACGCCCTCCCTTCAGAGGTCAAGGAGAGAAAGAACTACATGACTTTTAGAAGACATCCAAAAGAAGCCAAGTATCGGGGAGTTTTTAATATTTGATTTTTTACTACGTTTTATATATGCTGTAAGCTGCCCAGAGTGGCTGGGGAAACCCAACCAGATAGGTGGGGTATAAATAATAAAATGAAATCATCATCATCATCATCATCATCATCATCATCATCATCATCATGTAGCCTGATACTATCCACAATAGCCTAAAAGTTAAGGCCGTATGAATTTAAAAGGTGACCATGCATATTGCAACTTTGTGCTTCAATCCTTTGATCCTTATTTGGAAGTAAGTCCCGCACACTCCCGAGAAATTCACTCATAACCTAAATTCAAGGGCAATTCCTGACACGTCCTGGTTTTCTAATTGGCAAAATGTCAGGGGAAACCCGAATGTATGGAAATGTGGTGGAAAAAGCAGTTGAAACAGCTCTGAAAGCTTAAAATCAATATTTTTGGGCGAGGATTTCCCCCAAGAAGCCTAATAATTTTGGTGGGTTTCTTTAAAAAAAAAAAGCTCAACAATTTTGGGGTCCTCCTAAAAATAACTTTGCAGGTGTCAGGAATTTTACTTTTTGAAATATGGAAACCTAAGCTGGGGCAACAGGTTCCCCTTAAGCCAGAGTGTTGACGGCCTTTCTGAAATCCTGCAACAAGCATGAGGCATGGAAAAGAAAATAACAGAATCACAGAATTGTAGAGTTGGAAGGGACCTTAAGGGTCATCTAGCCAGGGCTGTCTTAAGCATATCCGGCGCTGTGGTGCAAAGATCCCTCTGGCGCCCCCCATTTCCCAGAGTTGTCTACTTTTTCCCAAGCCTATGCAGGGGTCACTCTCCTCCTGTGGAGGCTTGGGAAGCAAGCTGCATGCCCACCAGCCATATGGTTGACGGGGCACAGCTGGCGGGTGTGCAGGAGGGAAAGGGGAGGCCACCGGCAAAGCTGCGCAGCTCCCCCACTTGCTGGGGCGCCCCTGAGAGGCTGGTGCCCTGGCGCAATGCGCCAGTAAACCTAATGGGAAAGACATCTCGCCCAATCCCTTGCAATGCAGGAATCTGTTTCATGACTTAAGACACCTTGCCTAAATCAGCCTGTGATCTGGGTTCCCCTTGGCATAACTGAGCAGAGCACTTTCACAAAACATGTAGAACTAATCAACCGAGGTAGTATTTTTCCTGCAGTGTATGTAAATATCAATATCCACTGTCAGCAAACATCTAATAAATAATTTTAATGAGGGATGAGAGTATATGTCATAGCATGCAAAGCAACACAAAACAGATTATTTATAGCTCATCTTATTACTTCTCTATTTTAGCATTTCTTACTGCTTTTCTTTTTTTTAAAAAATGTGGATATTCAGCACAGTAGTTGGAGCTTGCAGGCCAAACTGGTTTGAGCTGCATCAGGGACGGGGAATCCCTACCCCCCAACATTTCTCCAAAGAAAATAGGGGTGTCCTATTCCATAATCATCATCATCATAAGAATTTTATTATTTATACTCCACCCATCTGACTGGTTAGCCTCAGCACTTTGGGCAGCTTCCGACATATATAAAAACATAATAAAACATTAAACATTTAAAAAAATGTCTATACAAGGCTGCCTTCAGGTGTCTTCTAAAGGCTGTTAATAATAATAATAATAATAATAATAATAATAATAATAATAATAATAAATTTTAATTTTAATTTATATCCCGCCCTCCCCAGTCAAAACCGGGCTCAGGGCGGCTCACACCAATAAAATTACAATAAAACATAAAAAGCAATTGATTAAAATACAGATTAAAATACAGTATTAAAATTTAAAATGCAGCCTGTTTATAAGTAGTCCATAAATCCAAGCCATGAGGGAGGAAAACACAGGGGTCAGACTAAGTCCAACCCAAAGGCCAGGCAGAACAGCTCTGTCTTGCAGGCCCTGCAGAAAGATGACAAATCCCACAGGGCCCTGGTCTCCTGTGAAAGAGTGTTCCACCAAGTTGGGGCCAATACTGAAAAGGCCCTGGGCCCTAGTAGAGGCCAATCTAGACACCTTATGGCTCGGGATCTCCAGAATATGGTTGTTTGTGGACTTTAAGGTCCTCCACGGGGCATACCAGGAGAGGCGGTCCCGTAGGTACGAGGGTCCCAAGCCACATAGGGCTTTAAAGGTCAAAACCAGCACCTTAAACCTGATCCTGTACTCCACCGGGAGCCAGTGCAGCTGGTAAAGCACTGGATGAATGTGATCCCACGGCCGGGACCCCGTAAGGAGCCTTGCTGCAGCATTCTGCACCCGCTGGACTTTCTGGGTCAGCTTCAAGGGCAGCCCCGCGTAGAACGAGTTACAATAATCAAGCCTGGAGGTGACCATTGCATGGATCACTGTGGCCAGATCAGGGCGAGAGAGGTAAGGGACCAACTGCTTGATACGGCGGAGATGGAAAAATGCCACCTTTGCTGTGGCTGCAACCTGCGCCTCCATGGAAAGGGAGGCGTCGAAGGATAGATCCAAACCCTTGACAGAAGGTGCTAGCACTAATTCAGCCCCTGTAAGAGATGGGAGTTGGCCCCCCAACCCCATGTCGTCCCGACCCAGCCAGAGGACCTCTGTCTTCAAAGGATTTAGTTTTAGTCGGCTCCCACGTAACCATCCAGCCACAGCTTCCAAGCACCTGGTCAGTGTGTCCGGGGCCGAGGCAGGGCGGCCGTCCATCAACAGATAGATCTGGGTGTCATCAGCATATTGATGACAACCCAGCCCAAAACTCCGGACAATCTGGGCAAGGGGGTGCATAAAGATATTAAAAAGCATCGGGGAAAGGATTGTGCCTTGCATGACTCCACACACCAAGGAGTGCCGCGGCGACAACTCCCTCCCTAGCATCACCCTCTGTCCCCGACCTGAGATAAAGGAACACAGCCATTGTTGGACTGTGCCCTGAATCCCCACGTCGGCAAGACAGTGGTCTAAAAGTTCGTGATTGACCATATCGAAGGCTGCTGACAAATCTAAAAGAATCAGCAGTCCTGACCCACCTTGATCCAGCTGTCTACGGAGATCATCTGTTAAGGCAACCAGAGCTGTTTCGATCCCATGACCAGGGCAAAAGCCGGACTGAAATGGATCTTAGTTACTTGACTCCTTGGCCTGGGGGTTGCATAACTCCATACCCTCCAACATTTCTCCGATGGAAATAGGGACATCCTAAGGAAAAGTGGGACATTCTGGGATCAAATCAGAAACCGGGACGGCTTCTCTAAATCAGGGACTGTCCCTGGAAAATAGGGGCACTTGGAGGGTCTGCTCTTAGCATTATCTGATCAAACATTCCTGTCTGGATTAGGAACTACTTGTGCAAAGGGGATGATGAGAAATGTGTTATATTCTCTTTATGCAAGAAAGTCTATGATAATGTTGGATCATCTGTTCAGGAGGAGGAACAGAAGGCTGCATATATCTCACCCTAAAACAGCTTCTTGGTGCTGTTGCCAGTATTCAGACTGCATATGCTGGATTGGGGCCAAATTTTGCACAAACACCTATTTCCCAGAAATAAATTTCATTGGCTGAGTGGAAAACCACAATTGCATTAATGGATTTTGATAGCAAATGTTTCAGCCCAAGCACTCTTCTTGTTGATCCCCTTTTATCAACCACTCTTCTTTTTTCTGACTTCTTTTGCAGCGTTGCCTATGGAATCCCCACACCTGTGAGATCCCTCTGTCGTTCCACTTTACTGGATGCAAGAAAATGTCTCCTAGGGTTCTTTCAAATATCTGTTTCTGGAATATTCCAGAGTGATAATGATAAATGAATGGAAACAGACCTCCCTGTTTCTGTTTTATGACCTGTTTTATTGGGTTGTCTCCAATGCTAGTCACACTCAGAGTAGACCCATTGAAATAAATGGACATGATGTGAACTTAGGTCTATTAATTTCAGTGGCTCTGCTCTGAGTAGAACTTAGTTGTAGACAGCCTATTGTCAGGCTTTGGGGAATCAGCTTCCTCCCCCCGGTGGGAGTAGATGAGAATATCAAACGAAACGAATGTCTTACCAATTAGAATCTTTAATAATCACAGTGAGAGAACAAAGAACACGTCTCTCTAGAAATGGCGGTGCTCCCAATTAAGGCTCACTCCCCCCTCCGTCCCTATTAATCTATGTCACTCCTACGTTTTGTAATCTGAGTTTGTAACCTCTGCACTTTCTGTTCTGACACTTTCTGAGCTCTCTGTGACTTTGGAGAAGGGGTGTGTGTGTAGTTACTATCCAGAGACTGTGAATCTGTTAACTCTCTCTCTTCTACCGTAGTGTTTCTTCTGCTAGCTGTTCCCCATGCAGCATATCCCAGCTTCTGCCTTCTGAACTATGCCTCTCTGCAAACCACTCTTCCAAATCTATTCAGTCCTTCTGCTCCTGGGAAGATTCAGGATCAGTGGGAGGGGGTGGCTCCCACCATTCTTCCTTAGTGCAGCTCTCCTCAGCACGATCCCTGACAACTATTGCTTTTAATTGTGTATTTGTTCAATGTGGACTTTTAAAAAATGCCTGAGACTATTTTTACATTTATATTTTTAATACTGTTAGCTGCTGCTGTTGTTTTTCATCCTGCAACAAGATATATGCCTGTAAAAACACGTTGTTGTTGTTGTTGTTGTTTTAAAAAACTTCAAAAACATTGTGAGATTTTTTTTTGTGTGTGCTATCATCAGTGTTATCTGCATGTTCAGAGGATGTTTTCAGCATTCCAAAATCCAGATTTATCAACATGGAGTGGAACCCCAAGGGCTATTGGAATGTCAGAACAATAGTGGAGAAGGATTGGGGGAAATTGCCTTGCTTATCCCTCAGTTTTATGAGATTCTGTTGTCTTCTATAAAGAAAATCAATGCATTACCGGTATATATTGTCCATTTATATAACTGTGAGGGACTGCTTTACTTTTTTAAAAAAACAAACAAAACAAACTTCAGCACAGCCTTTCTGAATCCATCTTCAAAGTGCTGGCAATATGTTCATCTCCAACATCTTGTTAATTGGAAGGTGAGTAGCTCAAATGCTTGATTTATCTTTTAGCCAGACAATCCAAGAGGTTAGCGTCTGTTCTTCAGGACTGTGTGCTCTGCACCTCATTCAATAACAAGCTGAATTATATGTCAGGCTAGGAAGACAGACTTGTCCAAGGACCTGATGGAAGCAACATGGCACAATATTTGATTATCCTCATTCCGAACAGCTTCTGTTTGTAGCCATAGAAGAGAACTTCATTTCAGGGTTAGGAGCGTGTGGTATTTAAAATGCTCCATAAATTAAAGCACATTCAGCGAGACCTATGACAGGTGTTGGAGGGAGCTGTCTGTGCACCAAGAGGAGATTACCTACAAATGTGGTAGATCCAGCCGAGGTCAACCTCTTTAAAGAATATGCAATTGACATAATCACAGGTTGCAAAATCCCTCTGTGCCCAACACCAGGATAAAGCTCATCAGATTAGCTCTGCTGGATCAGATCTAAGGAATGCCAAATTCTGTGTTAAGCTAATGCCCTTCGCCGCATCTCAGAATAGCGAATTTGATACGTTAATTATGGATTGTGCAATGCAGCTCTCCCTCTTCTCTGCCCTGAATTTGCTACCAATCGCATTAAATCACACCAAGTTCTAGTATTCGGAGAGGGAATAATTTATTTCAATCCACTTACCGAGCACTTACTTAATGCTGATGATTTTTACCTGCATTGACCCAGCATCGTGATAAACTAAGTGCAGCAAAAAAAGAAATGTAGTGGGGAGGGTGGTGGGGAGGGAAACAAAAATAAAGTGAAGCGAAGCTTTGTTTCTAAAGAGGAAATCAGCATTCCCATACCCTCCAACATTTCTCTTATGAAAATAGGGGTGTCTTACTCAATAAGAATATATATTTTTTTTATTAATTTATACCCCATCCATCTGACGGGGTTGCCTCAGCCACGCTGGTCGGTTTCCACCATATATAAAAACAATAAAATGTTAAACATTAAAAAACTTTCCTCAAGGTGGCTCCCTTCAGATGTCTTCTAAAGGTTGTATAGTTACTTGTCTCATTGACTCGGGGGTCACATAACTCCATACCCTCCAAGGAAAAGCAGGACGTTCCAGAATCAAATCAGAAACCAGGACGGCGTCTGTAAATCTGGGACTGTCTCTGGAAAATAGGGACACTAGGAGGGGCTGCAT
This sequence comes from Zootoca vivipara, assembly GCF_965207765.1. Lineage (NCBI taxonomy): Eukaryota > Metazoa > Chordata > Lepidosauria > Squamata > Lacertidae > Zootoca > Zootoca vivipara. Next base: position 22,234,688 of record NC_142590.1, on the reverse strand, counting down.
TCCCACTATGAATAATGATTAAATAATTCCAACATAAGGGACCCAGGTGGCACTGTAGGTTAAACCACAGAGTCTACGGCTTGCTGATCAGAAGGTTGGTGGTTCGAATCCCTGCAACGGGGTAAGTTCCCATTGCTCCTGCCCACCTAGCAGTTCGAAAGCACATCAAAGTGCAAGTAGATAAATAGGGACCACTCCGGTGGGAAGGTAAACGGCGTTTCCGTGCGCTGCTCTGGTTTGCCAAAAGCAGCTTTGTCATGCTGGCCACATGGCCCGGAAGCTGTCTGCGGACAAACGCCGGCTCCCTCAGCCTATAGATCGAGATGAGCGCTGCAACCCCAGAGTCGGACACAACTGGACCTGATGGTCAGGGGCCCCTTTACCTTTACCTTTAATTCCAACATGAGAGCCACTATGGGAATTAATCTCTCTCTTTCTTTCTATCTCCCACCCACCCACACCAGGTATCTTTGAATCTAACCAGAGTTTTTGCTCACTTCATTCCTCACCTTCACCAAGGAAAGTTGTGTGACTGGCCCGAGGTTGATGTGATTGATGCCGGTTTTAAAAGTACAAAACTCCATTTTGGGAGACAGGAAAGCCTGTCAGCCAGCCTCCAAGTCAGTCACTCTATAATCAATCTGAATGTACCACCTCATTGTTCCTGTTCCTCTATCTTATCCAATTTCCTAGCCAGTTAATTGGTGTGCTGCCTAGAGCCAAAGGCTCCTGGGGAGGGATTCTGTGTATTCCCTGTCTCCTTCTCCTTCCTGATTGTTTTTCAATTAAAATGTTAATAGCCATTATTACCTGGAGGAAGTATGGCTACCAAGCTCCAGTGTTGCTGAACTGACTCACACAAACAGTTGATTGGTCTATTGCTCTGGGAAGTCTACTTTTGTTACCCAGTCAGGACATTTTATGTCTAAAATATAAGCAGGACCGGTCTGTGAGAGTTGCTTGGTTTTCTTCACTTCATGCCTTCCCAGACCCTCCAAGTGTCCCTATTTTCCAGATTTACAGAAACCATCCTGGTTTCTGATGTGATTCCAGAATGTCCTGCTTTTCCATAGGCTGTCCTGATTTTCATCGGAGAAATGTTGGAGGGGGTGTCTCTATTTTCATCAGAGAAATGTTGGAGGGTATGTAAGCCAGGAAGTATCAGTCTCAATTTGTTTCCATCGCTTAGGCTTCCACGTGTGTTTTTATTTGTTTGTTTGTTCTTTAGCTCATGTAAATTAGGGGCAAATGATTGGTGTAAAGGTTGCTCTCCCTCAAATTTGTGGAGAGTAGGATGCAACCATTTTATTCTTTATAGCAATTTATAAATAACTCAATTTGATATTTGAAATAATGCTAAATTCTGTGTGCATGAAAGACATAGAACACAATCTTCTACATATCTGTTCAGACGTAAACCCAGTTGCAATCAATGAAACTTAATCCCCAGTTAAGTGTGCATGGGATTGTAGGATTAATTTTTCTTTGTGGTTAAATCCCACTGAACTCAGTGGGGTTTGCCTCTGAGTAGACATGTAAAACATCACATCGCAAATCCAGTTTATATTTCAAAATGCCCAATGCATATGGTTAAAAAATAACAATATGCACTTAAATAAATTCATGGAGGATAAGGCTATCAATGGCTGCTAGTCATGATGGCTAAATTGACTCTATTATCCAGAGGCAGTAACACCACAGAATACCAGTTGCTGGACATTATGGGGAGAGTGCTGTTGAGTTCAGGTCCTGCTTACAGGCTTCTGGAGGCCAACTGGTTGGCTACTGTGAAAACAGGATGCTGGACTTGGCGGACCATCGGCCTCATCCAGCAGGCACTTCTTATATTCTTCAAGTGTTAAAGGAAAAAATACCTTCATATGAGGCCTGGGCAGGCCGGTCTTCCTGTTATATACCTGTTGGGATTGGCAAGACCTATGACCCTCACCTGAATCTTATAGTTATCCTGACAGGTGATTTGGTCTGCAGCCACAGCGTAGAAATAAAGGAGGAGATTGCCCACCAGATACCAGGCACTCTATTATTCAAATTAGGCCCCAGTGTTTTTCTTACAGTCCCCTTGTCAATGAATTAATCAATTTTAATCTAGCATGTAAATTCTCAAAACTTTCTTACTTGTTAATTCAAGCAACTATTGCTCTCACTTCATTACAAACAGTATCATAGCTGCCAAGTTTTCCCTTTTCTCGCGAGGAAGCCTATTCAGCATAAGGGAAAATCCCTTTAAAAAGGGATAACTTGGCAGCTATGAACAGTATTTCTACCTGCAACAAACTTGAGCAAACATGCTCCTCTTCCTTTCACAGGTATTTTGTTTCCATTTGCAACTGTAGCTGCCTCTGATGAGTTATCATTTAACTCTTTGAGGGGGAATTAGCATCACGTGCATGAAAGTTGCCAAATCAATTAACCAACTAGAAGGGTTACTGTTAATAGCACCAGTTTTCCCATAATTTGGTATTGCTGGATAGTTCTGATGAACTGCAAAAGGATTTTTAGTTTGCTTTTTATTGCCACCCTGGAACTTTTCTTTATTAGTGCCATTTTCTTTTGTACGATTCCTTGCAAATGAAGGAAAACAACTTTCTGCTTGTATATGTTGATAATCTAATTTTGGTTACTGAGAACAAACAAGATTGTACAAAAACAAGATTGGGCGCAGGCCTGGCCAGGACATAGGTGTCCTGACTCTGACAAAAGTGACCTGTGTGCTTGCTTCATTGATTAACAGCTGTTGGGAACTTGAACTCCCTTCTTATGGTCTTTGTAATAGAGTTGGCCAGGGTACCAGAAGGGATACAATTTACGAGCTTTCTCCATTATCTGCACAGCAGGGGGTGTTCAGTAAACAGCACAAAGGCTGAGCTGAAGCATTTCCTGCTGGTTACCTGCTTTCAGCAATAGGGGTCGCTGTTTGGTAGTACCCAATTGGTTAGCTGTCAGATTCTAGAGCTCCCTATTGGTGGCTCTTAGTTACTTCCAAAAATACAGAGTCCATTAATAAAACACAGAATTCATTCATAAAGCATATTGGGTATGTACTTCAGCGGTTGAATGTACAGGTTTATGGCTATGCTGCAGTGTAGTGCTTATGCGACTGTGAATAAAAGGTGGCTGGGCTCATTGTCCCGGGGTTTGGGGGGGCGAGATGACAAAACTGATTTCAAATAGGTGCCCCCTATTTCCATAACTAGTCCTTGAGTCTGTACTCTGATTAGTGACACTAGGGACCGAGAAGGTGCAGGGCTTGTCAGTCCAGCCCCTGCACAGTCTCATCAGGGCTGACCTTAAGGCAATTGTAGCAATTTGGCCAAATTGGGCCCCACAGGCTGCTCCTAAAGCCCCCCCCCCTGGCAGCAGGGCAATCTAGATGGATTTTATTTATATCTATAAGATTTTGCTGTGAACTGGGGCCCTACAAAAAAACTAAAAACTAAAGTTGGGCCCCACCTCTTCAAATTGGGCCTTACTGGCTAGCCCTGAGTCGCATAGTTTCTGGGGCTGAGTTGTCCTGCCCTTGCATGAAGTCTTGGGTTTGCAATTTTGGGAGAGGGGAGACTGTGGCACAGGGGAGATGGCAGGCTGGCGAGGCCTCCTAGATTTAGAGGCCCAGGTTGCCCTGTCCTCACATGAAGTCTTGGCTTTTCAATTTTGAGAGAGGGGAGGTTGCCTGCTGGTGAGGTCCCCTAGATTTAGAGGCCCTCAGCTTCAGCCTACTTAGCCTATACATAAATCCAGCAGTGGCAGAGTATGGGGAAATTGGAGTACAGTATTGTTCCAAATAGGGCCTCCCTAATGTCTCCATTTCTGTATTCCTTCAAAAAATAATAAAAAATAAAAAATGCCCCTTTTCATATATTGAATAGCATTTGCTCTCACTGCTGAAGGATCATGTTGATGGCTCGCTTTCTTCCAACTGTCCAAGAATTCTGGTATCTTTTCCACTCTTCCAACAGATAACAAAAGCATTTATTAGTCCCAGATGCATGACCTTACTCTTTGTACTATTGAATTTCATTCCATTCATTGCAATTTCATTCCATAAGGTTTGACACAAGTAAAAGATTAATATCGCTTATAAATTGCATCACCTAAAATCGAGAAACCATTCCAGCTTCTGGCAGAAGGTCATTGCGAGCAGATGTATAATACTCCGGGGACCAGTGTACACATCAAGCCAATGCTTAGTCAGAAAAGGGGATAGCAGGCTTGTTATAAGAACTCTAGGGATAGTGGCTCATCTCTCTAAACTTTGACTTCAGTTTTGAATCAAAAGGCAAACCTGCTCACAAAGCTTCATAGGACGAGTTAACATTATCGGAGACTCCTAGGGCCATAATTCTGCACATGTCTACAAAGATATTGGGCTGGTCCCCAAGCCTGCCTGAGGCCCAGGCTGAGGAACAGCATTTAAGAGTTATCCTCGAGAAGATAATTTAATGACAGACTCTGATTTAGAAGCCAGCCTTCAGGTTCCTTAAGCAAATGACTTGATTCATGCGTTCCACAAGGCCTCATGCTGTCCTGCAAGCTCCCAGGTGGACTTGCATGTGGTAGACTGGTAGAAACAGAGTGTCTTTAGGAACATTGTTGGTATTAGCAGTGGAGGCTAGCCCATTAGGGCAAATGGGGGCCCTGCTCCTTCAGCCAACACTGCCAGCCTGCCTTCTGACTTCCAACCAGTCCAGGTGAATGGCACTGGCTGTCACCTTCCCTTTTCTATTTAGTCTCTGTGTTGCCAATTGTAGGGGTAAGCAGAGGAGGACCAGGATAGTGGCAAAACCAGCATTACTTGGCTCTGACTCCACCCACTGCTTGGACTCCCTGCCTTCTGCCCTACCAGTTGCAGTGGGCACCAGTCACTACTGGATATTAGAGGAGAGGGCACCTGCACTTTTAAACTGTGGTGGGGAAGAGGGAATTTCAGCAGGCCCAGATCTCCTACAACACTGTTGAAAGGCACAGGAGCTCTCACCTCTTTTGCGCCCAACCACCCTAGTATTTAGGATTGTCTACATAGTGCCATTCCTTTACATGGTGTTTCCCAAAGAATGACAGGGGAAGTCCCTGCCCTGTACAATCTACAAATAGACACAAGGGAGACAACAGAGTTTGGAAAATGAAGGCTGGGAGGTAAAGAGGAGAAAACTCTGTTATTATTTAGCTTACACATTCTTAAGCTTACTTATAGAATTTTTAGGCTTGTTACTGGCACTTAACTAAACTTGGTTATTAAGTGCACGCTGCTTCTTTTAGGAACATATCCCCCCTCCAGCCAAGAAAACATGAAATCTGTTTATTAAACGTGAGAACAGTGCATCCATTATTGACCCACCAGTGTTCCTCTCAACTACTCGTAATCACTGAGCCTCTTGGGCTTGCCGATCGGAAGGTTGGTGGTTCGAATTCATGTGATGGGATGAGCTCCTGCCAACCTAGCAGTCCAAAAGCACATCAGTGCAAGAAGATAAATAGGTACCACTGCGGCGGGAAGGTAAACAGTGTTTCTGTGCACTCTGGAACTTGTAATGGTGTATCGTTGCACCAGAAGCAGTTTGGTCATGCTGGCCACATGGCCTGGTAAACTTTCTGTGGACAAATTTATATGTAAATAAATGTAGAATAGCCAAATGCTGAGCTGCTAAGTCCTGTTATGCAATTGCACAAACTCTGCGGATCCATAATAATAATAATAATAATAATAATAATAATAATAATAATAATAATTTATTATTTATACCCCGCCCATCTGGCCGGGTTCCCCCAGCCACTCTGGGCGGCTTCCAAAAAAACAGAAATTCTAAAATACAGAAATCCATCAAACATTAAAAGCTTCCCTAAACAGGGCTGCCTTGAGATGCCTTCTAAAGGTCTGGTAATTGTTCTCTTTGACCTCTAGTGGGAGGGCATTCCACAGGGTGGGTGTCACTACCGAGAAGGCCCTCTGCCTGGTTCCCTGTAACTTGGCTTCTCGTAATGAGGGAACCGCCAGAAGGCCCTCGGAGCTGGACCTCAGTGTCCGGGCAGAACGATGGGGGTGGAGACGCTCCTTCAGGTATACCGGACCGAGGCCGTTTAAGTGTGCTGATGTCAATTGGCATCAGTCGCTGTTATGTTTGGGCAGAAGAATGCTTTTGGAGGTCACGAATGATCGACCAGGAGGGAGAGAACATGCCAGTTGGGCATGTGTCTCTGCCAGGGTCCTACTTGTAAGAGATCAAACAATTTGTCCAGTTCTTTGTGATGTAGCCAATGCCACCTTTTTTCCAATAATGCCAGATACATGAATTTTCTGCAGATGAGCATGTCTTAGCACAGCAGCCACAGCCTAGGTTTATAAAACTTTAAAGGTATATAAATGAAAGCATGACAGCATGGTGTCATAACATGATTTACTTGCACCCAGGGCAGGAAAGTGGGGAACTGGAGATATTGGGAACATAGTCAATAAAATGGGTAGATTTAAAGTTTGAATGCAATAATATGGAAACACTGGGGAACACTGCAGAACAACTGATGAAGTAGGATGGTGTATGGATGGTTCATAATAAATGCTTCGAATGTGCTATTAATGTGTCATTGATATGTTGCTGTATACACCCACAAGCTGTCTAGATTGATCCTTAGTGTAACCCACCCAATTTTACTTCTCCATCCAGCCACTGGATATAAAACTGATATTATATATATATATATATATATATATATATATATATATATATATGAAACTACTGAAAATACTTTTCAGTTTCGTTAATTTTCCAGAAAAATATGCTCCCATTATTTATTTGCTAGAAGTAGAGTTTGGTTTTATACATGCTTATTCAGAAGTAAGTTCTAATGTGATGAATAGGACTTACACCCAAGAAAGGAGTTAAGCTACATAGGAATTGCAGTCTTAAACTGGAAAATACATTGTGAGTGATATTTTTTATAAAAAAATTTTTTTTAATGATAATTATTTTCTCATGATGAATTTAGCTTGAAAATATATGGGCTCACTCTACTTCTTCTTTTTAAAAAGTACATTTATGGTCTGTACTCGTACATCAAAACATTAGGAAGCATTTTTAGAAGAGATGCATTCGTCGATTCTGCCCCAGATGGCTAGAATAAATTAGTGGAGTCACTAAACAGTCATTATAACTTTAAAATGCATTTGGACGCTTCTCAGTTTCACAAAGTGGCTGCTTAGCGTGATTCACTTAAGGTGAGGAATTGTAGAGGGGGAAAGCTCTGCTGTAGTAATTATCAGGGTTTTCTTTCCTCCTCTCCAGGGTACTCTGGCGAGGGAAGAAGTCATGATTACATTTAAAAGCCACCCACTGCATTGTGTGTTGGAATAGCAGCACCTAATGGATTGAAGGAAGGCTACTCCCCCCCCCCCCAATGTGACAGAGTTCCTGTGCCTTTAGCAAGAACATAGAAGACAGAAATTCAGCTGGTACAATTGTATGTAGGAATGACCACCAGGCTTGAGGCAAACCTCTGCCTTTTGCTTTCTTAGTGGTCTGCCGTGCCCTGTCTGTGACCTTTGCCTCCTTTTGGAGAGGTACGCTCACTTTCTACTTGGTAGGAACATGACGTGGTGGAGCAGATCTCGCAAATATCAGAGGAAACATAGGTGTCAGCTCATGTAAAAGTGCTAAAGGTCAGACTGTTCCTAAACGTGTGCATAAAAGGTAAAGGTAAAGGGCCCCTGACCATCAGGTCCAGTCGTGTCCGACTCTGGGGTTGCGGCGCTCATCTTGCTCTATAGGCCGAGCCGGCGTTTGTCCGCAGACAGCTTCCGGGTCATGTGGCCAGCATGACAAAGCTGCTTCTGGCGAACCAGAGCAGCGCACGGAAACGCCGTTTACCTTCCCGCCGGAGCGGTCCCTATTTATCTACTTGCACTTTGATGTGCTTTCGAACTGCTAGGTTGGCATATTTGTGCTAATAAAAAAAAAAGCCTCTGTGAAGCTAGCTGGCAGCTTGCTTATGCACAGCTCACCTGCTTCAACAACTCCTGACTTGCATCCTCCACTTCAACTGTATATTCAAATTTTAAAACAAACCAGTCAATGTTAAAAATACAGAGGAAAATGTGCAGCTGAAATTGCATTGCTACAAGTCAAATAGATAAAATTATTTTATTTAGAGGAACCCTACTCTTCTGCCAAGGAGTCGTAGGTGCCAACTCGTAGGGGCCCAGATCTCCTTTGGCTCCTCCAATATAACATGGGGGGGCACCCATCAATGTTGAGGACAACCAAGGCAGAGAAGGCCAATCACAGTGCAGTGTGGCTTCAGTGACTGGCAGATCCTCCTCCTGCTGCCATGGAGGGGAAGGAGGGGGAAGCAGTCATTGGCTGGTGACAGCAACAGGAGGAGGAGGCTGAGTACCTGAGAAGAGGAGCTGCCATCCATTGAAGCCACATCGCTGCTGTGTTTGGCTCCACCCCAGCTCCTCCCAGCATCACACACACATCACGCGTGCATCATTGACACACACCCCAATCTTCTGCTCAAGTTGGCGCCTCTGCAAGGAGCAAGGAGCCATAATGTTCATTATGGTTCCTTGAGACAAACCATCTTCAAACCATGCTTATGTAGAAATGTTGTGGGCATCAAGGAGTTAACATGGAAATGCTTACTCAGTATCATGTGATGAGTCAGCATCATGAGACATGAGGAGTTGCCTAATTGGTTTATAGCCAACCAGTATAAAGAGGTATGGTTGACTTCCCCATGCTGGCTTCTCCCTTGTATGTAATCCCAGCTGTGTATGCTGATTCCTGGATATACTGTAAGAAGACTGCTTTACGATGGTGCAAGACTGCAACTGGAATAAAGCCCTACAGAAAATGCAGCTTGACTCCAGAGTGAATAATAATAATAATAATAATAATAATAATAATAATAATAATAATGTCTTCCACTGGGAGGCAGTGGAAGACAGGAGCGTCTGGTGTGCTATGGTCCATGGGGTCATGAAGAGTCGGACACGACTAAATGACTAAACAACAACAACAACATTATTTATACCCTGTCCATATGGTCGGGCTTCCCCAGCCACTCTGGGCGGCTTCCAACAAAACACTAAAATACAGTAATCTATTAAACAATAAACAGGACTTCATGTGGAGCTTCCATACATTGCAACAGGTTAATGATGCTGGCTCCTTTCAGTAAAGCACAACACAGTAGTGGACAGTGGGGTTGGGTGGCTGCACTAACCTGACCTCCCATCAATGGAGGTGCCTACGGGGAAAGAGAGTCAGAGGGTCAAGGCGGTGCAGAGGTTGGTGCGGTGCAAACACACTGGCAGCTACAGCACCAACATCCCTGCTGCCTTGCCCCTCTCTCACTCTCCCTCCCAGTAAGCATCAGGGACTCCACTGTTGGGAGTTTGGGTAAGAGCCACAGCCCCAAGCTACCACCCACAGTTGCCACAAGACTAAATAATATCACTAACAACAGTTCCCTGTTTGGACACAGGAAGAGAAGCATATCCTCCTGCTGACTCCATCACTGTGCCAGAGGAGGGGTGGGGGAGAGAAGGGAGAGCATGGCCTTGAGCCCTGTGCACGTGACAGTACAAAGTCCCCAGCAACCCAATTTATTGGGTTGTTAAAAAGAAAACAAGCTGTGAATGCCGGCTTTTGCAAAATTGTCCATGTTATTTTGATGGTCAATTCCAAATGTGGAGCCATCTTGGGAAGTGCACAGATTTCAATAAGACAGCTTCTTCTTCTTTTTATGTGTTTTATAGTTCACCTTTTCCTCAGCATATAAACAGGGGTGTATATTGTTGTCTCTGTAGTTCTGGAGATTAAGAAATGGACTTGAGAGCATTAAAATACGTTTGAATAATCCTGAGCTTTTAAATACGTATTGATTTATTATTATTATTATTATTGGAATTTTGTTTCTATTGTTTCTCTTTCAGCTGCTCAATCTAATAATGTACCCCCCACCCACCCACAATGGAAGGGACTAATGCTGATGATACCTAAACACTTTAAAGTCACTCACAAATCCAGTCTGGGGCTAAATAGCAACACACAGTCTATACCTACATTTTGGTCTTTGCACATCCTGTGTCAAAATCCAAAGGTCAGTGGTTTTGGCAGCCCTGTAAAACACTAATGAGATATTACATCAAACAGGGTATGTGATCTTGCCCAACCATCTCAGAGAATTCAAAAATATTGATGCACTACCAACCAGCATTGATTTGCAGAACTTTTACAAAGGCCACAGTGGAATGGGGAGGGGGGAGGAATATTCAAAGGAAAGCTAAGTGCTGCAAAAAAATGTGCATTACAGTATGATGTTACAAAGCCGAAAAAAGAAAATGGGCAGAAGAGGACATTTACAAACAACAATTGACTTCGACAAACCATCATGAGTCAGTCGGATTCGCGCACAATAAAAGATTTATATTTATTCTGTGAATGTTCAGCTGCAAGTTGCAATCCATTATTTAATGTTACATTTCTTTATGTTGATGATGAAGTGGACTGTAGCCTGCAAAAGCTTATGCCATAATAAATGTGTAAGGTGCCACAAGACCCTTGGTTACCGTATTTTTGCTGCAGAAACTTAACGTGGCTGCCTGTCTGGAAAACAGTTTGAAGTTCTGGTGACATAATCATACTGGAAGTGACATATCATGCCATTTCCATTGGGGAGGGGGGGGGTTACAAGATGTCCAGAAGTGTGCTGGGGAGGGGGGGGATTTTTTCTGAGTCACTTGATTAGAGCTTAAAAAAAATTAGTGGCTACATTATTATTATTATTATTATTATTATTATTATTATTATTATTATTATTATATTTCCAAATACCCAACCCTATGCCCTTGGAAACTTTACAAGAAGCTGCTGCAGGAGAGGGAACTTTGAGCCACATCTTGGCAACAACAACAACAACAACAACAACAACAACAACAACAATAATAATAATAATTCTAGTTACAGGTAGGTAGCCGTGTTGGTCTGAGTCGAAGCAAAATACTAATTGCAGTCATCAGCAGTCATTAACAGCCATCTACAGGTTTACCACTCCCATCAGCCCATCACCCATTCCCACCCACCCCCACCACCCTCTGTATATATATATATATATAGGGTCTGACACTTCTGTTTCAAGTGTATCTGAAGAAGTGTGCATGCACACGAAAGCTCATACCAAAATATAAACTTAGTTGGTCTTTAAGGTGCTACTGAAGGAATAATAATAATAATAATAATAATAATAATAATAATTTATTATTATTATTATTTATATCCCGCCCATCTGGCTGGGTTTCCCCAGCCACTCTGGGCGGCTTCCAACAGAAAAATAAAACACAGTGATCTATTAAACATTAAAAGCCTCCCTAAACAGGGCTGCCTTCATATGTTTTCTAAAAGTCTGGTAGTTGTTTTTCTCTTTGACATCTGATGGGAGGGCATTCCACAGGGCAGGTGCCACCACCGAGAAGGCCCTCTGTCTAGTTCCCTGCAACTTGGCTTCTCGCAATGAGGGAACCGCCAGAAGGCCCTCGGTGCTGGACCTCAGTGTCCGGGCAGAATGATGGAGGTGTAGACGCTCCTTCAGGTATACTGGACCGAGGCCATTTAGGGCTTTAAAGGTCAGCACCAACACTTTGAACTGTGCTCGGAAACATGTTTCTAGGACTAAGGTGAAAATGCAAATCACCCTTCTTATTTTTGTTATTGGGTACTGCATGCTGCTCAAGTAACCTTGTCATACGTACAGTACGGAAATGTGGGACTTTGTATGTTGTATTTTTGTTTTGCTATGCCATTATGAAATTGTTACTATGGTGTTATTTTGCTACGTTATTGTGGAATTGTTTTGTAGAGGTTTTTTAAAAAATGCTTTCTTAGTTGTAAGCCACTTTGAACATGACTTTGTGGGAAAGCGGCAAAGAAATAATACAAATGGATGCATATATTTAATTACACCCCATTAAAGACCACCTTCTGAAGCAATAATAATAATAATAATAATAATAATAATAATAATAATAAATTTTTATTTGTACCCCGCCCTCCCCAGTCAAAACCGGGCTCAGGGCGGCTCACACCAATAAAATTACAATAAAACATAAAATCAATTAATTAAAATACAGACCAAAATACAGTATTAAAATTTAAAATGCAGCCTCATTTCGAGTAGTCCACAAATTCAAGCCAAGAGGGAGGAAAAACACAGGGGTCAGACTAAGTCCAACCCAAAGGCCTGGATGTAACTTGTAAACAGCATAACTTCAAATCTTCAGTATAATTGAATATGATTCTGGTTTCTGGCACTTCTGTCAATAACATATCATTGTGTTTTGCAGAAACAAAAACCTATGTCGTCTTAGTATGTACACTTTGCAGTACAAGATAGTCTTGATCATCTGCAGCCAGAAATTTTCATTGACCGTTCTTCGCTTCCAGCAACTTACAGCTTGTACCCTACAATTTTGGGAGTTGGGGTGACCCCAGTTGCCTCAGCTGGTCATCCAAATACCGTCTCCATTCAGTAGGAGAGGAGATGCACATGCAGAAGCTTGGATCCCAAGTTGCTCCTCCATTTGGATACGAGGAGGAATCTCTGCCAACTCCTTCCTCCATTTGCAGATCTGACAGCAATAGAGACGTGGAGTTCCTATAAGCAGGCAAATGGAATGGAATCTTTCCTTTCCTTCTTATGCTGTATTGTTTTAATATTCAATTGGGAGCCGTCCAGAGTGGCTGGAGAGACTCAGCCAGATGGGCGGGGTATAAATAAATAAATTATTATTATTATTATTATTATTATTATTATTATTATTATTATTATTATTATCTTCCACATATCAAGAACACAGCCAAAGGAGGATTTTATGTCTGTGTGCCTTCCGCTTGGCTTACAACCTTGTTTGAAAAAAAACAAGCATCTGTGATACTGTGAGAGCTGGTTGAGTGATAACGCCATCAGTTTTGATGCACAATCATATTTACAACAGCAAGTGATGCTCAGGGCACAAATTTAATTTGACAGCCATTCTCAAATTGCCCATTAAAAGTGCTGGTACGCTCAGTCATTTCCTTTCTAACCCTTTTATTTTATTTTATTTGCAACTTGAATCAGAGCTAGTGGATTTTCACCGTAATATTCTCAGCAAGCTTGCCTCAACTAACTAATTTTTATCGCAGATCAGTAGGTGCTCCCTAACTGAAGGTTTTGCTGAAACAAAATTTAAAAAATTCATTCCAGAAGCACCTTAGAGACCAACTAAGTTTTTCATTGGTGTGAGCTTTCGTGTGCATGCACACTTCTTCAGTTATCTGGTGGTAGTTTAGTTCTGTTCCAAGGAAGTATTTTAAATACCAGCCATCATCCTTGGCTTCACTCAATTTTGTTCATAACACTCTTCCATTTTCTTCTAGTTGTGAGGGTGGTGGATGTGGAGGGGCCTCACAAGTGGAGTAGCCTAGGGCCTCTCTTCATCTAAATCCAGCCCTGGGTGACCCTTGTGGTCCTTTCCAGTTCTACGAGTTTTTATTTATTTAATAATTTTCAACAAATTTAATATATACAGGTCTTTTTATTTATGATTTTTAATTTTATACATTACAGTCATTTTACAATCATTTTAACATTTCAAAACTTGACTTTCCCCTCTTTCTGTGGTTTCTTAAATTTATTTTTAATATTTTCTGCATATCCAAATGACCTTTACGCATCTACATTAAATATATACACTTATAAAACTGCAAGTTATTACAACAATCCAGCCAATGTTCTTATCTGTTTACAATTCATTTGTAAATATTCAGTAAACCATTAGTTTGTTATCTTTGTTTTCCAGTAAGTTTTGTCATTTCTGCATATTTCATAAGTTGTTTTATCCCTCCTTCTTTTGCCCGACAACAGATCAAAATAATATTGATTCGATCTTGAAAGAAATTACAAAAACTATTAGGAGATAATTTGTGAAGGGGGGGGCAAGATTTCAACTGCCTGGGGGCCTCCACAGGGTTTAATCCAGCACTGCGCCCTCACCAGAAAATCCTAGAAAGGCAATGTTTGAATTAAAAAGTTGTCAACGAGTTGTCAAAAAGAAAAATAACTACCAGACTTTTAGAGGACTTTTAGAGGGCTCCAGAGTGCCAGCAATGGATTCAAATTTCAAGAAAGAAGATTCCACCTAAACATTAGGAAGAACTTCCTGACAGTAAGAGCTGTTCGGCAGTGGAATTTGCTGCCAAGGAGTGTGGTGGAGTCTCCTTCTTTGGAGGTCTTTAAGCAGAGGCTTGACAGGCATATGTCAAGAATGCTTTGATGGTGTTTCCTGCTCGGCAGGGGGTTGGACTGGATGGCCCTTGTGGTCTCTTCCAACTCTATGATTCTATGATTCTAGGACATCTGAAGGCAGCCCTGTTTAGGGAGGCTGTTAATGTTTAATTGATTATTTTATTTTAATTTTCTGTTGGAAGCCGCCCAGAGTGGCTGGGGAAACCCAGCCAGATGGGCGGGGTATAAATATTTATTATTATTATTGTTGTTGTTGTTGTTGTTGTTGTTGGCGTTGTTGTTATTATTATTATTATTAAGAAAATGTGCACAACCAAATGCACAACCAAATCACTGAAATCCTCAGACTCCTATTTAATCTGTGTTCGCCAGTCTAAATGCTACATGCAAGTGTCAGATATCCTTTTACTGTAACTTTTTCATCGCTCTCTCTCACCAGTTTACAAAACTTTGATTACAGTATTTCGTTTATCCTTTCCTTTTGTGTATGTTACTTACATTGTTGCAAACTGCACACGCTTACGCAATTAAGTAATCAATATCCCCCCCCCCCCAAAAAAACCCCTTCTTTAAAGCAAGGCCCTGTTTGAATGTTTTCCTCCCTGCAAGCTCAGCAGAAAAAAAGCCAAGAGGCTGGAGAGGGCGAGCCGGGAGGCAGCTGCGGAGCCGGAGGGGCAGCCCCGAGGAAGATCTCCGCCGCGTCCGCCCACTGGGGGCGTTGCTGGGCGTGCTGGGTCCGCGTCGCGCTTTCGCTTCGCCCGCTGGACGATTCCTGGAAGGCGGCGGCGAAAGGGCAGACGCGGCTGGCGCGAGTATGGCCCGTTGGCTGAGCCGGGACCCGGTGGACATAGAGGTACGGTCGTGTCCTCGAGCAGGGGGGCGGCAGAGGAGGGCGCGCGAGGAGCCCTGTGGCGCCTGGAAACCGGGAGGAAGAAACTTGGGACCCCAAGGAGCCTCTGCTGCGGTCGCCAAGCAGTGCAAGGTGTCCGGAGTCCTTGGTGGCCGCAGGCTTGACTTGTGCGCTCGAGCGATATGTGGGCCTCTGGGCATGTGCAGAGTGGGGGTTTTTTTCTCCCCCTCTCCCGTGGCTGGTTATCAAGAGAGGCAGGGCTCCCTGCTTGTAAACAGACTGGAGCCTTTCCACGTGTGTGCGCGCGCGGGGCGTGTGCGTAATGAAAGAGACTAAGCTCTGAATATCCCCTATGCTAATACTGCTTTGCCAAAGGTAGACAGGTATCCGTAGGCAAGACCACAATGCAGTGCCCAAGCTGCACAGGCTGCAGAAGGGAGTGACTAGCCTGTGCCCCTTCCCCCCGCCGCCAAATGTTGCTGAACTACAAATCCCACCATCCTTTGCCATTGGCCATGCTGGCCGAGGCTGATGGGAGCTGCAGTTCAACAACTCTGGGAGACCCACGGGTTTGTCACTCTTGCTTTTCCCCAACGGAAGGAAAACTCCGTTCTCCAAGCATTCAGGCATTGTAATTTGGCCTGTATTTCTTGCCTATCGCTCTTTGGCCACCTGTGACTGCACGGGATAGCCTTTGGCAGACCAGAATTTCTGGTTTCTCATTCTCTTCTGGATACATATAGTTATAGCCTCATCTGGAGGTCAAAAGGCAGAGATTGCAGAGAAACTTTTGATGATTGTGTCAGCAAATCCAAATAGTGCTTTTCTGTCCCATCTACCTATTTCTCAATACGTATATTTCTAAATAAAATTTCACCAGCAGTGCAGTAAGCATCCTTTAAAAAAAAAAGTAAGGGTGCTTCTGGAATGTTGCTATTCGGGGATGAGAGTCAATCACATACTGGCAAAATTTATTTATTTTTATTTATTAAATTTGTTATATACCACCCTTCAAAAGCTCAGGGCAGATCACAGAATAAAATATTATATAGAACACAGTTCTATATAATAGAATATTATACCATTCCTTCCCACAGGCACATATTAAAAGGCTGTAGAATATAAATCAGCCAAAGGCCTGGTTGTGCAACGACAGCTGATTTGATGCTCTTGCATTAAAAAAAAAACTCTGCTTCCTGCTACCCCTCAAAAAATCTGAATTTTTGGATGGAAAAAGTGATGGCAACATGCACTTGAAAGTGGGATAACAATGGCTTGAGGTAGTATCACCCAGCCTTTCCAAAACAAATTGGAACAAATGCTCAGTTTGATTTACTTATTTAAACCATTTCTGTACTAAGGTATGGTGTGTGTGTGTGTGTGTGTGTGTGTGTGTGTGTGTGTGTAGTACCAAAAAAACTAAACTAAACAAGCAGCTTAACAACATATAACAAATATACAAAAATACACAGTTGCACATAAACATGTTAAATCAATGCAAATTTCCAAAATAAGCAATATAAACCCTTTTGGATACACCTTCCCTCTCAGCCTCATGGCTCTCATGCAAGGCTTCACACATCCACCTTGGCTGTCACCCAGGGCTCAAAGAAACTCACAGTTCACCCACAAATAGTTGTGGTCATCTAACCTGCCTGTAGACCTCATGCAAACAAATCAGGCAAGTGCTCAGTTAACAGGTCATCTGGAAGTGACATAAGTCGCTTATTCCCATTTAGACTGAGGCCTGAATTGGCAACTGGCTGCCCTTTTAAGGGACCCCAAGAGCTGAATCCAGAGTACTGCAATCAACATTCCCATTAAGTGGATTAATGCAGGATGGAATTGTATAAAACAGAATCTGGCACGCTCTTCCTGACTGGTTCTCCCCTAAATCAATTGCTCAGGAGTAAGTGTTGGGTGTACCAGTTTCCCATAATGCAGGGGCAGATATTTTTTTTAAAGAAGTCAAGTGATTGGGGGGATAGCATACCACTGGTGCCTGCAGCCAAAGTCAAAACTGGGCAGTGCCCAAAGTGGGCAGTGTCTAGCATGTCACCCAAGGGTGCTTCCTTCCAATCTCTTTATAGATAGAATGTGTGATACTTGTTGGGAATACTGCATTTGAGAAGTGAGACACATGTCATCCATCTTGAATTAGTAAAGCTTGCTGAGGGTGTTGTTGTTTTTTTAACTCTCTCAAACTAAATACAGAACATTGAAGGGGAAGGTCTGGAATGTTCTTCCCTAGGATGATGGTCACATGAAAGGTTCCTTTCAGATTATCCTAGAGCAGGGGATTAATCATTTATTTTCATGTTTATTTTAAAAGGCCAACGAAACATCTCTAGAGATGCCAACTTCCTGAGTCCTTTCCCCTCTAGTTTTTGATTCGTCATTGGTAGTGTATTGTGAAAAATCATACTGTTGCGCAGTAGAATTTATCCACTCTTGCTTTGTTATGCAAGGGCTAAGGACTGCTATTTGCAACAATCAATTGCATTGGTGCTTCCTATCATAAAAGTGACAGGCACAGTCCATCTGAAATACTTGGGGATTTGTTCTGAAGGACCTAGATTGCCCGTGGTCCCTTATGTATGTGTCTGCTGCATATCTGGAACCATGCTTTTGACTTTAATACTTGCTGCATTATGTGGCTGCAGCCAATCTGGTCATTATATAAGGTAGGGATGGGGAACCTTTGGTCCTCTAGATCAGCATTTCCCAACCTTGGGTCGCCAGCTGTTTTTGGACTACAACTCCCATCATCCCTAGCTAGCAAGACCAGTGGTCAGGGATGATGGGAATTGTAGTCCGAAAACAGCTGGAGGCCCAAAGTTGGGAAACACTGCTCTAGATGATGTTGGATTCCATCACCTCTCATCATTAGGGTTGTAGCCCAATAACATTTGTAGAGACAAAGGCTCCCAACCCTGATATAAAATGTGAAGCAGCCATAAGCCATCCAGTACACAGGTGTCTTTTCCCCATTCTTAAAATTGGATCTTCTACAGTGGTGTGTCAGGAGTTAAAAGGTGCTTCTGAATTTGCTATCTCCTGCCCTAGTGAGCTGAAATTGCCCATTAAGTTCTTAAACTTTTGTGTATATCTCCTTCAACTGAGGAAGTGCAAAGGATGCTGATAACCATATATTTTCCTTCCCCAAATTTGAGGCTCCCACCAACATGGCTGGCTTGCCATAGACACTTTCATTCCACTTCTAATTTGTATACAGTCGTATCTCGGAAGTCGAACAGATTCCATTTGACTTTCAAAACTTTCAACTTCCAAAGCACGGCTTCTGATTGGCTGCAGAAAGCTCCTGCAATCAATCAGAAGACGTGGAAGACCTGCCGGACGTTCGCCTTCCAAAAGAACATTTGAAAATCAGAACACCCACTCCCAGTTTTCAGTCGTTCGGGAGTCGCAACGTACAAGTTCCGGGGCATTTGAGAACTGAGGTATGACTGTACCGCCTTTCTATAATACTATACACAAGGCAGTTTATAAGCTGAAGAAACAACAAAATAGACAACAAAGATCTCACACGTAATAACAATCTGATCGAATACAATAAAGTCACAATAACTTTAAAATTGACAACTTGTATCAAATAAAGCAATATTCAACAATCCATTAGAATATAATAGTAAACAGTAAAATTAAATAGCAGCAAATAATAAACAGTTTACACTTATCCATTACAATAAACAATTGCTACTCAATAAAAATAACTGCAAGTCACAGTGCATAAAAATCCCAAACATACAAAACCATATAAAAGGAAACAAGGACACACAACTTATAACATATTTCTTAAAAAACATCCCCAACTCCTCTCTTCCCAGCTGCTTCTGCTGTTCCCAAAGTAATGGTTTGGGAAGGGCAGGTAGAAAAAGTCGTTGGCTGGTGACCAGCACAAAGTATTTCCTTACTTTGTAACAGACATTCGCAAACTTCGGCCCTCCATATGTTTTGGCCTACACCTCCCATCCTTAGCTAACAGGACCTGTGGTCAGGGATGATGGGAATTGTAGTCCAAAACATCTGGAGGGCCAAAGTTTGGGGATGCCTGCTTTGGAATCTTGAGGTGGTAGTTGCTTGGGGGGGGGGAATGCCTTCTGCACCTCCCTGTGCTACTCAGTGTATGGATTTTACAATGCAATCATTTGTGTATTTTCTTGGAAATGTGCCCCACTGAGTTCAGTGCTCCTTACTCCCAGGTATGTGTGATTAAGATTGCAGGCTTTGGCAGTGTTCTCAGCTGGCTAGGAGTAAAACTGGGTTGACCACATGTCTGTTGTCCTCAGCCTAGCATTTTACTCATCAAGATTGGGCTGTGTCAACAGGACTTTGCTTAGGCAACTTACTGGAAAAATTTAGGACAGAACAAGATAGCAAAATGTCACACTAGTCTAGCATTCCCCCCACCCCACCCCAGCTGTGCCTGGGACCAGACCAGTGAGATGTGTGTGGGAAGCTTACAAGCAGGGCATAAAAACAGCAACAACACCCAAAAGACATGCATTTTGAAAATGAGAGCTGTTAAGCCTCACAGCTATCCACACATTGTTGAATCCTAATAGCAGAATATGCGGCGCTTCTGAATGCTTAAGTTTGGGTTTTGAATCTCAAGACAGAATTACATAATTGGTAGGAGGTGATTTCTGCACAGACTTGTACCCACCAGGTCTTCAGGCAGAAAACTTCCTCCAAATTTGAGGAAGTGTTGTCGCTTTTATTTCAGGCTCTTGAGATGTCCCAGCTTAATAATATTGTGTGTAGCATAGCTAATTTTTGTGGACTTTTCATTGGCAAGGCTGAAATGACACATGGCTCAGAGGGATGGTATTGGTCTGTGGTGGATATTTTGCATGGGCATAGGAGAGGAACTGGTTTCTTAGATATGTGCTGTTATGAGGTGCAGAGCTTTTACAGATCAACCTCTGAAGGCTATAACAAGTCAGCACAGACTCTGGTTGCAAGTCAGCCTCATCAAAATGTTTTTGTCATGTTCTGTGCCCGTTGAACTGTCTTGAAGGACAGTTGCAATGCTTGGCAGTGGACAGCTGTAAATAAGCATACATCTAAATTAATTAGCCCATGAAGATGAGCAATGACCATTTTTTTTACCCTCTGGAGATAATGGCTGTCTTAAATTTAGTTCATTAGGCTCACAGCTGGTGATACGATTAGAGTGCTGTGATCTTTTAATCTTAGCAATCTTCTAGCATTTCCCCATTTTTGACACACAGCTTTCACTGTATCACTTTAAAAAGACAACACCCCCACAAGCATTAACTGTGGCTATAAAATACTTGATTGTAGTAGGGCAGATGTCTGGTCAGTGTGCCAGAAGATCAGAAATGAAGTGGACAGTTTAACTTTTGCCTTTCGAGTCACTTTTTTTAAAAAAAGAATTCCTTCGTTGAAAGTTATCACTCAATAACAGATGGCGACATCTTCCTTTAGATCATTCCCAGAATTAATATTTAACCACTAATGGCTTTTTGGTGTGTGTGGCTTTCTGTTCAAGGGGCATCAATGGATCTTTGCACATGCGTGAAATATTGCAATCCAAAACATGTAGGAGCAAACTCTATTGATGCTGGTGGTACCGGTAGTTTAGTTCTGTTCCAAGGAAGTATTTAAGGCCGCTACCTAAGTGAAGTCAAAACACAGATTTTTTTTTTTAACTCTCGGAGACAAATCTTTTCAGGGACCCAGGGCTGTGTTCACTTGAGTTGGTAATCTGTTCATAATTCAGTGCCCTTAACACCCCTGAGGTTTATGACTATGGTAATGTGTAAGCTTGCACAAGAGAAATAGGAAAGGCTTTTGTCCTGCCCTTTGGTGGGGCTGTGCTGTTGGGGATACTGTTAACGATTGATCCCACAATTGTTTTGAATGCAAACTTGTTTCCTCTGTAAAGTAAATAAAAAATAAAAAAGTGCTGCTTTTACAAATGCTGCATTTCTTTCTTTCTTTCTTTCTTTCTTTCTTTCTTTCTTTCTTTCTTTCTTTCTTTCTTTCTTTCAAGGGATGTTTGCAAAGACGCTTGGGAAGTGCTGTTCTAGGGGCTGGAGAGAAGGTCTGGGAAACACCACACAGACTTACGAACCATTGACAATCAGCGAGGGGCACACGGTGTAAGGGGCTTTGCAGGCATAGCTGATCAGTGGTACCTACAAATCCCCTTTCATGCAAGCCTCCCCTTTACTGGCATCAGGTGTGGGGCAGATGGGCACGGCTTGGCCAAGGTCGCCATGTGGGCCAAATCAGGCCAGCGTGCCGGTGGTTCCCCGCTCCTCTATCGCACCCACCCACCCACCCATGTTTAAATTGGCCTTCGCTCCCCCCCTACCTTATAGGGAGATGACTGTGGACTCAGTACTGCATGTTGTCACATCCACTTTGCATTGAGGATTTTATCTGAAAGCAAGTCCACTGCCTTGCAGAACACCTTCGGGAGAAGAAAAGGCTAAGGAATATACTCGACAAAAATCCGGAGTAGAGTCCCTAAGATGGTTGGATGGTGCCTTTGTGTGACTCCTTCTGGTGACTCCTAGTGCCAAGTGTATTGCTCTGCTGTCCTTTGGACCACATCAGTCAGGCCAAGAGGAGAGTCTTGGGGACCTCCAAGCACAATGTCCAGGGAGGTCACTTCAGTGTTGTTAACACAGCAGTTTGTCTTCAGACCTGGAGGTGCACCCCATTCTCTCTCAAGACAGAGGCATGCCAACACAGTTCCAATTTTCTTCAGTGAAATTTACTCACTAATGAAAATGCGTAGGGTTCCAGAACTTTGGTGGCACCTAATCCCCAAGTGGGCAACAGGTGAACCAGGGACTGCAAGTGGCCTCAACTTTCATTTCATTGCCCCAAAGTCTCCTGAAGCTGCCTTCATTCTTCTATCCCAACTGAGTTCTTGTTCTCCTGCTGCTTCCTCCTTATTCTTACTGGCTTTTGAAAGTGTTTCCCTCTCTCTGCTTCCTGTGTAGTTTCAGAACAATTGAAAGGGCTGGTATTTCTTTTGAGAAAAATGGTTTTTCTTAAACATTCCTCCTTGTTTTATACCTCCGGGGAAGTGGGGAATCACCCCTGGCAGCTGCTTTAGGACCATTCTGTTCTGCTATGTGCTGTGATGTGGGGTGTCAAATTTCCCAAAGTGGCAAATTTTCCAGGGCTTTGATTTTTCCATGGGATTTTTCCATTCCATAATCTCATTAGTAACAACAAATGGTGCCAACTACAAATACAATATCAGGTAAGCTTGGCAGATTCCAAAGGTGATTTGTTTACTAAACAAAATGAGCCTGGGAAAAGTTTGGAAAATCCCAGTTTACTGGTAATCTGTGTGTATAGCACACTAAAGTAATTATTTTCTTTTGCTTCTTAGGACAGTAGCCGTATTGGTCTGTTCTTTTAAAAAAAACAACACCCAAAATCTTTCTGTGTATTTATTTGAGAGTAACGCCTATTAATCTAGTGGTGGTGATTTCTGAGTAGATCTGCACATATTCCTGGGGGAATATGACCTTTGGGAGAGAGAGAAAAGGGGTGCCCACTCTGATCCAATCAGTTTAATTCAGTTGACCAGCTAGTACTGACCAGTGACTTTGTGAATCGGTGGGACAGTTTCATCTTTCCTTTGTCCCCTGCATTTTTTTCTTTCTCTTTCTAGGATCCACCCATAAATAGGATCCTAGTTATGATATTTGTTTCAAAAATGTTGACCTAGCAATATATTGCAAATCACGATGTCTCTGTGTGTGCTATGCAAAAATCACAATGTGGGAAAAATCACGAAGCCAATGCCTCTACATAGCTCCATCCTTATTTCAGACTTTGTGATGTGTATCGGTTTAGCTGGTGATATATCACAATGTTGAAAACCAGATATCACCCACCCCTATCCATAATTGAGTCTTTTCAAGCATGTTCTGGAACTTGGGCGAAATACAAGACGAGCTGGAGCCACATGGCACACATTTGTTTAATGAGTGCTTTGCAAAGCTCATGTTCTTTGACCTGTGACTATTTGGTTGAAGGATCTCTGTGTTAGAACAGACAATTAAGGCTCTCAAAGTAGTGACTTAAACAGCAAATCCTCTTGCGGCTGTGTACACATCACCGTTTGCTCTGGCTCCCGTGTGAATCTACCACCAGTCCCTGAAGCTGTGTCCACATGAGGTTAGCCATATCTGTCCCATAGCTTCTTGAGAAATCCTGCTGTTTCAATGTGTTTTCCCTCAAACCAGCTTCAATCTGATTTGAAAACATAAACTACGGTTAAGGTGAAGTGTGTACGAGAGCCCTGGTGCATGTGCAGAGAAGTTTCACTGAGTTCTGGGGGGTGTTGTAAGGGCAAGGGAAACCAAACAGGTGACACAGATCAGGTAAAGGCATCCCCACCCCATCACTGGTGTGTATAGCAAGGTGCAAATATGTCTTGAAATGCAGCAGGGGGAAATGACCTTGATGCTTTTTAAGCCGCTAATGTGTGTCTTGCCGAGGTCAGTGACCCATGGGTTACACATTTAACCATGCTATCATACACACATCTACTCAGAAGTAAGGTAAAAGGTAAAGGACCCCAGATGGTTGAGTCAATTCAAAGACGACTATGGGGTTGCGGCTCTCTTCTTGCTTTTAGGCCGAGGGAGCCGGCGTTTGTCTGCAGACAGCTTTCTGAGTCATGTGGCCAGCATGACTAAACTGCTTCTGGTGCAACGGAACACTGTGACAGAAAACAGAGTGCACAGAAACGCCATTTACCTTCCCACTGCATTGCTACCTATTTATCTACTTGCACTGGCATGCTTTCAAACTGCTAGGTTGGCAGAAGCTGGGACAGAGCAACGCGAGCTCACCCCATCGCGGGGCTTCGAACCGCCGACCTTCCCATTGGCAAGCCCAAGAGGCTCAGTGCTTTAGACCACAGCGCCACCTGCATCTCTCAGAAGCAAGCCCCACTGAGCTCAGTAGGACTTGCTTTTAGGTCAGTTCCAAGATTGCAGCCTTAGTTCTGTGCTTCCAGTTGTTTACCTCTGCCCTGGTTTATTTAATAGGGCCCATTGCGTAATTTATGGAGTATGACTCTTTAAAGTAACATTTTGACCAGATTCTTAAGTTTCCCTTGGAAGGAAAGGAACATATTAAAAGTCCATTAATAAAATTGTCTGCCTTGACAGCTTTTCTTTAAAAAACAAAACAAAACAAGAAATGGAACCCCAAACAGAATCAATTCATTGTTTAAAGTTGTCACAGCTTCTTGAAAGAGCTATCATAGATAGATAGTTTTAGTATTTCCTCTTTCTTAAAAAAATGTATGAAAAACAATAAGAAACCTAGAATTTCTATTTGGATGTTTCATTGACAACTATTTTTCATATAGGTTACTCCTCTCCCCACATTTCCGTTCATCTCAGTTTGGGTATTCTAGTCTTTTCTGAACTGCTGAACAAATGCAATGGGCATCAACCTTTAGAAATGAATTGAAAAGTTTAAATGATTAAAACCAAACAACCTTTCATTGTGCTTTGACATGGTAACTGCAAAAAATAGCTCTGTTGGGTAGATACGTTTGTGGTTGGTTTTTTTTTTAAGCTCACAAAGATCTATTTCCAAGTTTTTGGGAACAGCAAATTTCCTCTTTCATGGCTTTTCTTCATCCTCCTTGTATATTTGGTATGCATATTCTTTTGTCTATGACTTCATTTGTTTGATGTTAAAATATGATGGGTGAGTTTGTTACATTGCCAGCTCTTATCTGTTGCTGCTCCTTGCCTTTTTTATATTAAATTTATGTGTCTGACTCTGGTTTGGCCAGATATATGGATTATGTGTCATTCCCAAGGTAGTTTGGAAAAGATCCTCCAGATTGCTTCAACTTTTTGGCAATTTTTCTCCTGTCCTCCACAGTGACACATTTTCATTAAGTCCTTGATCCAGGATGACCCTGTGGGAGCCTTCTCCTTCATTGTAAGGCAATCTTTCCTGGCTAACAACATAAGGTCTGTTTGTAGCAAGCTTTTTTATTATTACTATTTAAAGAGCACTTTGATAAGCACTAGGTTCCTGATGAAGCTATTGTTCCTTCACTCAGAGACCTCGGCTTGGTTGCCAACTCCAGATGTTCCCTTTGCAGTGGAAGGGCTCCCAAGAACAAAACAAATCTGTTTCTGCCTTTATTTCATGGCACTTGGAATATCTCCTTTGTCTGCTACCTTTTAAGAAGGGCAGGATGCAAATGTGATGAATGAAAATTAAAGGAATATCTGAATGGCATATGCATAGAGCTGTCATAAAACTGTTAACTCATATTTTCCTCTGTGAACTGGAAGGGAAGTGCAATAAAACGGGATCCAGAGCTAAGCTTCCATAGGTGTGCTTGTTGGAAGACTCTTAGCCTCTTCTCAAGTTTTGTTTCCTAACCTGCAAAATGTGAATATCAGAGGCTGTCTTTTGTAGGATTGTTATGGATGAATAAGATAAGAAAAGTAAGCTGGGCCATAAAAGCAGTTTGGGGGGGGGGGGAAAATGAAGTTACTTTGCAGTTAAGATTATTCACATGTAACGTTGCACGTAGCATCCTGAAAGTTGAGAGAATAGTTTAGGGATAGATTTACAGCACAATGGACAGCAGCCATAGCAAGAAGTGAACGTCTGGTACGGGGAAACAAATGACATTCTTTTGGCTAATTCCAGTTCAGATTAGCAGAGAGTGCCTGGCACTGTTTAGGAACTTGAAGAAACTAAAATAATATTGTGTTTTTTAAAAATGGATAGTGTAATGTGTGAGTTTTGGGACTGCTTGCGTGCGCACGCACACACAAATACACACACACTGACGCCTGGCTCATTGCATCCCATGACATCTGATTGTAAGTGAAAACTGCCTCTTCCAGCTTGGAAAACCTTATTTTTAACGGTCACGCCATCGTGGTCTGCCATCTTGATTCAAAATGGAGTATGGCATCCAAGCACAGAAGGAGACTGCTTCATCCTACGTCAGGAACTCTTGTGTCAAGTTAGGCAATGACATCTTGTGAGGCATACACATTGGCACAGTTGTGACTTGCCATGCCATATTGGGCAACAATCCCTTCAGAATCACCCAGATCAGTGCAGTTTTGACCCGTGATGCCAAATTGGGCAAAGTTCCACCAAATGGTGGAAGGGTGCAAAGAGGTTCTCCTGCTACCCCGCCAAGTGGGTGCTGAAGGGGCTGAGCTAGGGGGCAATGTAGAAGGCCCTTCTGGAGCTCTTGTCTAAGGGTAGCAGCTGGAAGATCAGGATTTTGATTCTTGCATTACAGGGGGTTGTACAAGATGATCCTTAGGTGCCTTCCAGCTCTACAATTCTGTAAATGCCCTTTTCTTTTGGGGCAAGAGGTGAGATTGTGATTGATTTTGTGTTTGTGTGTGCAGACTAAAAGTGTGGTTTCTGGTTGCCTTTTATCTTTGCTGTGCTTGTGGGTTGGCTGAAGTGTGGTGCTAAAAATAGTTAAATTTTCTTAGTTGTACATTCCCTCCCCCCTGCAGTTTTTATTTGAGTTAGCTGTTGTTGTTGTTAATTGATGAGTGGATTGCTTACTGATGTTATTGAAATTAGATACTGTTAATTGACCTATTCAATAGGCTATATAGGTATATTTTATGCTTAAACTTTTGATAAACACTTGGGTTGTCAGTGGTGTAATGCATTTTTAATAGCTAAATAATTTGTGCTGATATTTTATTTAGATTGTTGTCACTTGATTTTATATGAATTGCTTTCAGTACAATCAGTGTAATCTAATATATGTCTACTCATAATTAAGTCCCATTGTTTTCAGTTGGACCTACTCCCTGGTAAGAGGATATAGGATTGCAACCACTGTATTTGTGGAAAATGCAGTGTGTGATAAATCAAATGACCAGGACTATAACTACACAATCACAATTAATATAAGGAAACGTTGATTTTTAATTTAAGCAAGCGACAAAAATCTGACCCTTAAATACCCTTAAATGTATCTGTTTTGAAGCTGAAAGGAGACTTTAGTTTGTACTATAATGAAGAGATGTGGATTTCTTCATATATATGAATTAGTCATGCATCATAAGGGTCATATGAATGATCACCAAGGAAGTCACATTTCCTGTTTTATGTGCTTTTTCTGAGTATGGTGTTTCATCCTTAAGGATTGTTTGCCATAGAACCTTTTAATGCTTGGGGACAAAATTAAAGTGTTACTTGATTATCGCATATCACATTTTCCTCTGCAGCTATCGTTTCTGACTTAAGACGTTCTTCTCTCTTCTCCCCACGCCACAACTGCTATCTTCAAAAAACTGACCATGTAATTAAAGGTGGCCTGAATACAATATAAAAATTCCCTGCATTCTAAGGCAAATTTTGCCATGCATTGATTTACGCCCATGTGAACTGGGCTTCTGAAAGACCAGCAATTTGAAATCTGGTCACTGCAAGACCTTCTAACCAAGAAATAGTAGTGTCCAATATTTTTTTCATTCCACTTGTGCCATGTCTTCTAGATGTAAGCCTGTGGGCGGGAGCTGCCTTATCTTACTGCTTTATCAGACATGGCTTCCCCCAATGAACTGTTAAGGGTTTGGGGAGTTGTTCGAAGACCCCATTCCCCTCACAGAGTTATGGTTCCTTGAGTGGTTTTAACAGCCAGTCCTTCTTCCTTGGGAACTGCAGCTCTATTGAGGGGCCTCCTAACAACTCTCAGTGCCCTTAACAAATTACAGTTCCCAGGTGTCAATCCATGAAGTTAAAAGTAGCATTAAAAGTAAAGGTAAAGGGATCCCTGACCATTAGCTCCAGTCATGGACGACTCTGGCGTTGCGACGCTCATCTCGCTTTACTGGCCGAGGCAGCCGGCGTACAGCTTCCGGGTCATGTGGCCAGCATGACAAAGCCGCTTCTGGCAAACCAGAGCAGTGCACGGAAACGCCGTTTACCTTCCCCGCCGGAGCGGTACCTATTTATCTACTTGCACTTCGTGCTTTTGAACTGCTAGGTTGGCAGGAGCAACGGGAGCTCACCCCGTCGCGGGGATTCGAACCGCCGACCTTCTGATCGGCAAGCCCTAGGCTCTGTGGTTTAACCCACAGCGCCACCAGCTAAGTAGCATTAGAGTGCTTTAAATGTATAGTGCAGATGTAGTCCAAGATTTAAACTGGCTTATCATGTGGAGAGGAGGACCCTGTATGGTGGATGGCTACTCCTGTAGACATGGGAGCCTCTGAGACCACCGGGTGTCCGTGATGTGGCATGCAGTTTTCAGAACTTGCGCTTTTTCCATGTCACTTCTGGCAGCCTCCCTGTGGAGGCCGAGGCGTCTGAATAGGCTGAGAGTCAAACGTGTTTTACCACCACCGTGACATTCAAATAGCCTCCATGTTTGTTGATCGCCCTTGGGGATGGCATTTTATGTAAATAGGACCTTGTTCTTGGGGCCTAGCCATCCTGCATTTCGCTGTAGAACATTTCCGCATCTTTACTTAAAGCATCAGGGAGAAAATGAGCAGGTTTTTTGTTTGTTTAACCCTTCAGAGGTGGCAGAGTTCAAAACAAAAGCAGCTTTCTCTACCCCCCCCTCCCCGTTGCAGTTGCCTAGCAACCTCCCTCCCCTTTATTAGCATACAGTTTAATTCCTTTTTATTACAGGACTAAGCCACGTTAAGCATTCTTGTTCAGCCCAGTGCAGGTTTTGGCAAGCGTTTGACTTGGCAAAAAATCAGAGAGAGAAAGAGAGAGGAGAAAATATGTGACTGAAGCGGGCTGGAGGGAGAGAAATAAAAAAAGGAGAGAAATTGTTTGGCTTTAAAAGGCATCCTCACATGCTGAGTGGATAAAATTGCCCATCGCCCAGCTTTCATTTTTTGCTGTTTTGGGTTGAAACCAGCGAGCGAATTCTTCTATGTCTGTATGTCAGCTGAGGTAATTCCACACAGAACTGGGGCCATGTTGCAGCCACCATGGTTAAAAGCGTTAATAATAATAATAATAATAATAATAATAATAATAATAATAATTCCACCCTTCACCCTGAGGTCCCAGGACGGGTTGCAACAATTAAAACACAACGAGCCTCTCTTCATAGAAAGGTTAAGAAAGGCTTTCTTGTTGGTCAGGAGACTTGTAATTTGCACTTGTGTCCCCCCCTCCCCCGAGATACTTGCAACTATAATAGGATTGCCTAGAATTTTATTTTAACTCTGGCTTATCATGGATCTCAACATTAAAGGGAAAGGGCTGTTGGAGGCAGGCTTAGGACCCGCGGCTCTGATGCAAGGAGGAGGTAGACTTCAGAAGAAGAACTGAGGCTGCCTCAGGCACTGCATCTCTCAGTTAGGAAGAGAAAGTAGGCAGAGGAAAGGAAAAAATCACATGGAGCTGCCTCAGGCTTTGACTGTACTGGCCAGTTGGTCGGGGAGACGTTGAAGGCTGTTTCAATGAGCTGAAGGCTGCCATGGTTTCATGGGGGGACTCACTACATTGGGAGCGGGGATAAATGGATCCTAGTCTGGATTATGCAGGTCCAGGATAATTATCTTTTTCCTATAACTGCAGGCGTGCTTGCTGGAGTCCAGAATAACGTTCAGACTCCTTCCCAGTCTGTGAATAATGATGTATGTTCAGTCACAATTCTGTCTCTTCTCCTCACCATTTTTAAGCCTTTCCAGTGCCGCCTTTTCAAAACTCACAAGAGTAGTTTGACAATGTGAGTGAATTATTTTCGGCTGGCTATGGAAGCAATGCAGAGGCAGGAATTCTTCACTCAGAGATGGATTGCCTTCTCATGGATGCTGAAGTGTCACAACCAAAGCCACCCAGTTGTAAATACATGCTTACATTGAACTAGTGCAAATGCTACCTTGTGATTTTTTTTCTTAAGGTCTTGAAGAAAAACAACAACAATTGCCAAAGTTTGTCTATTTCTTCTCCTTGTGTTTACTCCAAATTTTAAAATGGGAAGTGGGGTGGATTTGATTTAAATGAAATCAATTTAAATCATGATTTAAATCACTAGTCAGTAAGACTTTATTTAAATCATTGTTTTTTACAGAAAGGCTCATTCTAGCTGGAATAATCTTGATATTGAAAACCAGATGAAGGTTTTGCTTTTGGAATAATAAATGTTCAGAGTAGTTTTTATAGTTGTATCAAAAATTACTGATTTGGTTATACTCTTAGAAATACATAGACAGATAATTATGAAATCATTGTAAGGTTTAATAAGTTAACTGTTTATATTCGGACACCTTTTCTGCTGTACTTTATTGGAAGGAGAAAAATAATTATTTCCTTAATAACAATTTAAACAATTTATTTAACTAAAACAATAACATTATAGCATATGTATCCACGTTTGTTAACTGATGTGGTTAAACATTTTTTTAAAAAGAAAACTTAGACTGAGTTTTAGCACACATGAAAAACTTAAAACA
Source organism: Zootoca vivipara (assembly GCF_965207765.1). NCBI lineage: Eukaryota > Metazoa > Chordata > Lepidosauria > Squamata > Lacertidae > Zootoca > Zootoca vivipara. The sequence goes on along the minus strand of NC_142590.1, from coordinate 22,204,070 downwards.
AATCCTTATTTCCTGGTGAATAGTCTTTGGACTATAATGTAACTTACACAGAAAACTATCTTTAGAAATATTTTTCCTCCAAAAGCATTTTATTTTTTAAAAAACTGATGTAAATTAAAAATCATACTTTTTAAATTACAGTATTACTTTTAAATCATTGATTTTTATCCACCCTGATTGGAAGTATTGTCATAATTGTCATATATTTGTTGCCCCATTTAGATGGGTGCTTATGGGATGTTAACAGGCACCCATGATGCCATACAACTATAAAATCTTAATGTTCCAGGGCTCTAGAACACTCCTTGCTGTTGGCAGCTATTGCTGCTGTCAGAAATAGCAAACTACATGGTCAGTGACCAGGGCCGGCTCTAGGTAGAGCCCCGGTGGTGTGGTGTGCTAGGGCGCCGGGCCGGTAGGCGGGGCACTGTGCAGAAACCATGCTGCGCCCTGCAAGGGCGGGGGCGCCAGAGCGATCTCCGCCCCTCAGCGCCAAGGCGCCCGACCTGCTCAAGACTGCCCTGTCAGTGACTGCCTGGAAAAAGTAAGTGTGACCATGTATCGCATGAGAACTGATGAGGTCCACTCATTTTTGGCTAGCAAGGACTTGGAACAAGTACCGTAACTTGGATCTTTTTATTGCAAAGTGTGGCTGTGGTTGTGGGTGCATGGTTGCTGTGCGATTAATTGAGGAGCAGGATTCTTCAAAAGTTTTGCATGGGTAAATCGGACAAAGTGGTTTTTCCTTTTTGAGCAGTAGCTCTTGAGCATGGCTCTAGATGCCAGTGTTATGTTGGCAAAAAAAAGTGGTACGTGATTTGTTGTACAGAATCCTGTTTTGCTTGACACAGATTCAGAGATCTTGGAAAGGCAGGCTGCTTTATTATTGATACTGCTTTATTATTTTTGAGAAAAGCATGAATATATATGTTTAAAATAAATCATGCCATGTTCCGGGGTGTGTGTGTGTAGGTTAGGGTATTTCAAAGCGTGCAAGACTGCTGAAAATATTGTGCTGATCTTCTGCAGCTGCAGTGTGACTACCTGTTACAAAATCAATACCGGTACTAGTGTCTGATTAATAAGAGAAAAGGAGTAGATGATTGTGCTGGCTGTTGGGAGCTGTGTGTTTTCCTCCGGTGCCCGTTGCTGTCAACTTTCTGCCCTTCTGTGCCTGGTTTCAACCCATTCCGGCTGCTCAGACTAGGGCTGGACGTGATTTTGCAGCAAGATGTCACCCTTTGATACGTTCACCGCAAGCAGGCAACCAGGGATGGGGGAAGCAGCTCTTCTGAATGGGTAATTCTGTGCATTGATATAATGTTCCACTAGGAGGTCAGGTGATCCCCTCAATCATTAAAAGCATGTTGGGGCAGCTGTGAGGTCATGTGAGCTAGCCCTGCACATATTTGGGTGGTCCCATAGAGACCTTATTCTTGTTGTCACTGGAGGGCAGGGGGGGCTAAGCTCGGCTAGCTCTTGTGAGACATCAACCCCACCTCATGAATGCTTTTAAATTGTCTTGAGTCCCACGTAACACATGGCGGTGAGTGGTCAAATGATGTGATCAACAGAAAGTGCTGCTCATAGATGTTAATGCAGAGGAGGCAGTGGTAAAGAGAATCAGCAGAGAAGAGGGATGTATGTGGTTTAAAGGACAACCCAGCCATAAGTTCATTGGGTGAGTGTCAATAATAATAATAATAATAATAATATTTTATTTATACCCCGCCCTTCCCAGTCAAGACCGGGCTCAGGGCGGCTAACAATATCAACGCAGGTATAAAAGAAACAATTCAATTAAAATGCAGATTAATACAATGTTAAAATTCCATTTTAAAATTAAAAATCTACAAGTAAGATAAAACCATTATAAGATAACACCTTAGGGGAGGGTAACCCCGGGGTCAGACTGCGTCAGTCCAAAGGCTAAGCGGAACAGCTCTGTCTTGCAGGTCCTACGAAAAGATGACAAATCCCGTAGGGCCCTAGTCTCCTGAGACAGAGCATTCCACCAGGTCGGGGACAGTACTGAGAAGGCCCTGGTCCTGGTCGAGGCCAGCCTAACCATCTCGTGACTCGGGATCTGCAGTATGTTATTATTTGTGGACCTTTATGTCCTCTGAGGGACATGCCTCTTTCCTCAGTGGACCCTCCTTTTGCAGCCACTAATCTGTAAATAACGCCAATCAATCTCATAGGATTACCACCCACAATTAGACTTCACATACAGATAATGGATATCAAATGCAGGGAATACTTCAGAAAGAACATTATTTTGGTTCTAAGCATTACCATAAATCATGTATTAAATAGAAACCTTTGACTTGATTGGTAGATTATCCACCTGTAAAATAAGTGAGGAGAGAAATCAAGCTCTTTCAGATATAGCACACACCCCAATTCTTGAAAGGAAAAACTAGCCAGTTTTCTATATCATATTTGTAAATAGGCTTGGATGATTTTTAATGCAAAAGGAATAGGCCAAGAGATGGGGTGAGTGCTGAATTGATGCTAATTAGTGAAATTATTACTTTCTACCATGTAACTTTGAATTGTTTTTGGAAATTCTGTTATTGGTCTATTTTTTTAAAGGCAGCTAAAGTATGAAGGACTTTTGAATTATACGTGTGTGTGTGTGTGTGTGTGTGTGTGTGTGTGTGTGTAAAGTGTGGCATTCCAGTGTCTATTTAAAATGTGGGATGGTGTTTACAATATTCATGGAATGCTGCCTTGGAGACAAATCCTGTGATTTTGTTTGGGAAAATGTACATAAGCTATTTCTTTCTGGGCAGGAGATGTGGTCAGACACTTGATCTTAACCACTTGATCTTCTTAATGTGAGGCAATGGTTAGCTATATTAATTTTCAGCTTTCAGTTTCTGGTGTACTTTCAGTCTGTTGGATAGGTTTGCAGGGAGAATAAGAGGCAAGGCTGAACAGTGGCAGGAGAAAGCAAGCGACTATTCAAAAGGAAACAATCAAAGGACAAAATAACCCAGAATGCAGTTTAGTAACCCTTTCATTTTGGGTTTGCTCAAATATAGCACTATGATATCACTGCTCACCTGAAGGAGATAGGTGAGAGACTGCCATCTTTGGTTGAAGTTCTAGGTTTGAAAGTGGTGAGGAGAACATAGAATAAGGGTTGCTTCTGGTCAGAGTTTGCAATAATTGGGCTCAGAGGAGCTATGGAAAAACTCCATGCTCTCCCTAGTAATTGCCCACACCACTTTTTGCAGACTTGTCTCACAGTTGGAGAACACTGGTGTATAAGTGGTGTAAATTTTATGTCTGTTCCATCTGTTATCACAGTTGCTTACTATAGTAGCGGTGCTAATTTCAGTGGAGCTGCTGCGGTTTTTAGAATGGCAGTGAAAGCTAACGGTGTTAATATCTTCACCTTCTTCAGACCAGAAAAAAGGGGTGGGGGTCAAATTTCATCTGATTTGCATTTTATTATGTACCCACTTAACTCACACTTTCTGAAACAGTGTGCAAACCAAATACAGTGGTGCCTCGCTAGACGAATTTAATTCATTCCACGGGTCTTTTCTTATAACGGAAATTTTGTCTAGCGAATCCCATAGGAATGCATTGAAGTTTTTTTGAAGTTTTTTTTGCCCATAGGAACACATTAATTGAATTTCAATGCATTCCTATGGGAAACCGCGATTCACTAGACTAATTTTTCATAAAACGAATTCGTCTAGCGAGGCAACCTCCGCTCGAAAAATCCTTTCGTTAAGCAGAAATTTCGTTAAGCAGGGCATTCGTTAAGCGAGGCACCACTGTACCTAGTTGTCATTTGGAATTCACTCTTCACTGAATTTCATGTTCCAGTGCCCCAACAACAACAACAACAAAAGTGGATATATGGGAATATATGTAAATTGGTGTGTGTGTGTGTGTGTGTGTGTGAAAATGACATACTGATGGATTTATATAAAGCATCACAAAATTCCACCAGCATTTTACTGCACATTGCTCCAGATACACACACACACACACACACACACACACACACACACACACACATACACACAAAACTGATGCAGAAATTTAATAGAAAATGAAATTGACAGATTCCCCCATTCTACATTTATGTCCCATCCTGCAACATGGAACCCACGTTTCATTTGTTTAATGTATTTGACGTTCTGTTTATTTTCCACTTCTTGCTTCCCCCCTACATTTTTCACCTCTTGAGAAAACTTTAACAACCACCCAAATGTTGACGATGCTATCCGTCTTAGGTCAGGATGCTGCTACCTGATGGAAGATGTACGATGTAAGGCATTCTGGCTGCATTGACAGCCCTGCTTTAGAAAGGTTAGCTGCTTCAGAAATGTCAATTTAAATGAATAAATGAACATTTAAATACATTTCAAAAAAGTGTTCATTTCCCCCTGCAGGATCTTGTATGAAAGTTTTTTTTTTTAAAAAAATGCATTTGTTTAAGACGTCCTATTTATAATCCAATAGCCCTCAATTTATGCTAATAAAACTGTTATGCAAACCCCACCATCATGTAGCTAATTTTTCTCTCTCTCTCATGCACACAGTCAGCCCTCATTTGTATTCATAAGGTTTATAGCCTGTAATTGCTGAATATTGGAAAAACAAGGGAATTACCTTTTTGTTCCCCAGAGGCAGCCTCTATGCTTCATCGCTGATCTATGGCGCTTATGACATTTTGAGCAGAATGTGTTCTGAGCTGTCATACAACTTGACGCCAAAGAATTTAAAGATTGCCGTCTCATGGACCTGCAAAGAGAAGAAAATGAAGATCAACTGAAAGTAAAATAAAAATAAAAATAAAAAAATAAATTGGATGCAGCTTCTGCTTTTGTCCCATTGATCGGGACCATTTTTATTTTCCTTTCCTCCTCAGCAGTTTTCTCTGTTGTGATTTGTTCAGTAGTCTTATAATGTAATCACTAACAAATATCTCTGAGTAGGCATATTTGTGTGTTTCATTTCCCTTCCTTACTTCACTTATTAAAATGGTTGTTGGATTTATATAAGGACTAAGGGAAGTAGCAATGTCTGTTCTTGTAAGAAAAACACCGGGGACTAATTGGATTAGTAGAGTGTCTGGCATCTGGTGGGCGGAGCTTTTGTGTTGTGCTCTGGAATCGGCCCCTCCCTTCGCGTGTTCAATTAAGTTCTGTTAGAGAGGCCAACTGTCATTCTTGCCTCATGAGGTTGTTTCAGTTTCTCTCAGTAGCATGTTATTGTGTTACCATTTTCTTTATTATTAAAGCTTTGCTTGACATAGACGTGAGCCGCTTACTTTGCTGGGAAAAAAAAGAAACTCTGTTGAAGATTGCTGGAATATCCTAAACTGGATGAGTGAGGGGATATTCCCAGTCTATCAGGAGGATTGATTTGTTTTAGTCACCCCACTGTCCACAACAGTTCTATGCCACATGCCTGTTGTCCCCAAATATATATACAGTTGTACCTTGGTTCTCAAACAGAATGCATTATGGGAGTCCGTTCGAGTCCCGGAACTGTTTGAAAACCAAGGTGCAGCTTCCGATTGGCTGCAGGAGAGTCCTGGAGCCAGTTGGAAGCCGTGGAAGCCGTGCCGAAAACAGAAATACTCAGTTCTGGGTTTCAATCTTTCGGGAGCCTACTGTATTTGTTCGGGAGCCAAGGTGTTTGAGATCCAAGGTACGACTGTACTTCTATATCGGTGTTACTGAATTTAAAATTGGAGGCACGTTCTCTGTTCCAGCCTGAAAAGGATTACTTTTCTGTCCTGAAAGTAATTTGCCTCTCTATGTCTTTATGAATCCGTGATCTGGACATGCCACTTGATTAGAAGGCAAGCCAGCATTGTTAACTCTGGCAGAGAGATACAATGGACAGACATCTTTATCGGTGAGTTCTTTTGCCCCACGAGAGATCCAGAGAGTGGCAGCACAAAACGGGCCTTTTCTGCGGTGGCTCTCCATTGGTGGAATGCTCTCCCCAGAATGGCTTGTCTGGTACCTTCATTGCACATCTTTAGGCCCCAGGCGGAAACGTTTCTCTAACCAGGACTTTGGCTGAAATTCTATAGCCTTTTCATTGTGTTTGAGGGAGTGGGATTATTGGTTTGTTTAGTTCCTGTTTTATGATGTAGTTTGTCTTTTACATTTGTATTTTCATGTTTTGAAATTCGCAGTGATATTTAATGAAGGGCTGTATACAAATTTAAATAACGACAACAATTTTATTACCGTTTTGGTCCAAATATAAGCTACACCCGAATATAAGCCGCAGCTTTAAAATTGGAGCCCAGGGTGGGGGGAACTACCTGAATATAAGCCGCTCCATTCCTTGCTGCTCCTGGCTGAATACTGTTGGGGGGCGGGAACTGTGCTGTGATGCCAGCGGCCTTTCCCCTTTCTCCTTCTCCCTTCCCGGCCTTGGGGCAGAGGACAGGGGACTACACATGGGGCGGGTGCCACTTTGCCGTGCTCCTGGCGCTGTTTCCCCCACGCTCCTGGCTGCATACCGTAAGGTCGCAAATATAAGCCACACTTTAACTTTTCACAGTTGGAATTTGGGGGGGGGAGTGAGGCTTATATTCAGGTCAATACGGTATTTACATGCTGCCCATCTGACTGGGTTTCCCCAGCCACTCTGGGCGGCTCCCAACAAAATATTAAGAACATAACACAACATTTAACCATTAATAACTTCTCTGGACAGGGCTGCCTTTAGAAATAACAACAACGTGGCACATGGTATTAGCCTTGCTGCCTTATATTCAGGGGAGGGCATTCAAAATCTCAAAGCGTTCTATGTGTATGAATAAGAACTGTGAAAGAGTCTTGCTAGATCAGAGTATATGTCTATCTGCTAGTCCAGTATCTATCCTGCTTCCCAAAGTCAGCAAACAGATGCCTCTGGGAAACATACAAGCAGGAGGTATTTTCTGCAGTTGCTCCCCGGCAACTGGTTTTCCAACTAGAATTCAAAGTTTTGTTTGTGACCTATAAAGTTCAGGACCCCAATATATTTTGGAGTGCCTATGCAGACCCTTCGGTCTTCATTTGGGGCCTTCCCCTGGGTTCCTGATCTGAGGAGTTTCAGGGGGTTGCAACAAGAGATAGGGTCTTTTCGGTGGTGGAATGATCCTTCCTTTGAGGTCTGCCTGGCACCATCATTAACATCCTTTCAACCCCCGGGTAAAAACATGGCTCTTCTCCAAGGCATTTGATGCATTAGGATAATTTTGCGGCCTGCTGGTGGCATGTTTTTGGCTGCCATTTTGTTCGGTTTGTTTTGTAGGTTAAATAAAATTGCTTTTATTGTAATGCATCATTCTATTTTCTGATTTCATGCCATTTTTTTAAAAAAAAAATTCTTGCAAGTTGTTTGGATACTGTCAAATGACCTATAAATTGAATTGTTGTTGCTGTTATTATTGTCTCCGAAAATCTAGATTCCTTATAGCCATCATGACTGGTAGTCAATAATAGATGGATGCCACATTAATTTGTCTGCTCTCTTTTTCAAGCTGTGTGTGTTAGTGGCACTCTCCACTGCATTTGCCAGCTCTTAGAATCCCCCTGCTTAGATGCACTGCCCTGAAGAGTCATGCTGCGACCACCATCCTGTTTCACCTTTACCTGTTATCTGACAGGGGTGTCTGCCTTTCACCTGCTGGCTTTGGCATGCCAGCCACCCTGCTTCTGGGGAGAATGAGCTTAAGTGCAGAGAAGCCGGTTAAAATAAAGGAAGTTTAACAGGCTTTAATGAGATCCAAGGGGGCGAGGATACATAAAAGGGAAGAAAATGAGTTCAAGTTATACAGCAATAGACCTTAAATAACAGAATGTAAAATGCCCGGCGTTGCCCTGACTTAACGTGTTTAACTTGCCTCCGGGTCTGTTATATATTAGAGTGGAGTTAACTGGCTCTCTTCTCCGGTGACCTTTTCTACCGGTTCAGAGAGTGGGGAGGGTAAGTTTTTGGACCAATGAGAAGCCAGGCGTTTCTCACCTTGCAAGGGGAGCTTGGTACCCTTGTTGCCAGGTTGATGAGGTTTGATTGCAATAACCACATCCTGTGGGAAAGGTTTAGTGGCTGCACAATAAGCTCCTTGCTCTGGCCATGTTAGCTGTGCCCTCTGCTGCCATCTCTAATGCATCTAAAATGAACACATTTCAGTTGTGCCAAAGACACATGGCTTTTCTGCTTGCCCATGCTTAAATTGTTGGAAGTTCCTTGCCTATGTGTGGGGAACAGCAAAAAATAAATAAGCCAATCTGTTTACATTGCACACCCATGTTCTTTATACTGGTAAGGGAGAAAGGGAGCCATTAGATATCTACCTTTCTCTTCACTCCTTTCCCCCAATCCTGGTTGCCTTTGACTGCCAAAGGCTGTTGGAACTCTATGAGACCGGAAAGAATGAATGACTCTGATGTAAAAGCTGAGCGTGGATGTAGCACTCACAGACCAAAAGTGGGCCTGGTCAACAAGTCCTTCACACTCATTAAGAGCCATGCATTTACAAGGCATGCATGGCTAATTTGCATTATGGTTATCACTAATAGCTTAGATATGAGGGACGCAGGTGGCGCTGTAGGTTAAACTGTGACTTGCCTGCAACGGTGTGAGCTCCCATTGCTCGGTCCCAGCTCCTGTCAACCTAGCAGTTCGAAAGCACGTCAAATTGCAAGTAGATAATTAGGTACCGCTACAGCGGGAAGGTAAATGGCATTTCCGTGTGCTGCTCTGGTTCGCCAGAAGTGGCTTAGTCATGCTGGCCACATGACCCGGAAGCTGTATGCTGGCTCCCTTGGCCAGTAAAGTGAGATGAGCACCACAGTCGTCCGCGACTGGACCTCATGGTCAGGGGTCCCTTTCTAATAGCTTAGATGTGGCTGATTCTGGCATTCCTGGACAGTAGGGCCCATGGTGGACTTGACTAGGACATTTTAAAAATACCAAGCAGTTTCTAGATGCCTTTGATCAAATGAATCACATAGCCAAAATGCCACTCCTACTTACACAACTGCCTGCTTCCCAAATCCATAAACTACATGCCAAACCGTACTATGGTATTGGCAGAGGGTGCTGCATATGAACTGCAGTGTGGAATAGAATCACATTATGGGCATGTACATTTAAAGTGGCTTATTCCCCTCAAAGAATCCTGGGAACTATATTTTATCCCTCACATAGCTACAATTCGCAGCACCCTTGACAAACTACAGCTTCTGTGATTCTTTGGGGAAAATAATGTGCTTTCATTGTACAGTGTATATGCAACCCTACTCATAGTTCTAGGAGGCTATGGTGAAAAGTTACTCTTGTTTTCTTTATAGTATTTATCTAAAATCATGCAAGTTGGGCGTAGCAAGCAGCTGGGCAAATGAAACAAGCTTGGGGCAGAATCCAAAGCGGGCAGGGATGGTTTCTCGACCAGAACTACTGGATCACCTAAAGCAGTGGTCCTCCAGATGTTTTTGGCCTACAACTCCCATGATCCCTAGCTAGCAGGACCAGTGGTCAGGGATGATGGGAATTGTAGTCTCAAAACATCTGGAGGCCCAAGGTTGAGGACCACTGACCTAAAGGACACCATAGCAAAAAAAAAAAAAAAAGACTTCCTGAGTGTTGATTCCAGTTCCCTGGAAACATCCTCTCATTCTATCTCTTGCACAAGATGTCACTTAGTAGCTGGCGCTTGGGATTGAAAGGCCTGAAGACTGGGTCTTCCACCATTTCTGTGACACCTCTGTGTAATTGTATACATATATGAACTTGCGATGGTGCATGCTGTTGGCATCATAAAGATGATTCAGGCTGACGGCCAGACATGACAGATTGGTATGGAATGCCAACATAAAGCCAGTTTGCACTTGTCTGGCGGCGCAGCAGCAGTTTGCTGATGTGTCGCTTTATGGGGCTCAGAGTGTTAGTCTTAAAATAAAAAACTCCCTTCTAAAAAGCTACACTGGTTGGCAAACAACAACAACTTGCTGATTAAACTTAAAAGCAGAAGTAACTTCAGTTTTAACTCATCCTCTGATTGGAATCTGTAGATCATTAACTTTCTGCCGGCTGATGCATGGCCATCTGAGCCCATTTTGGGTTTGAATAAACATTCATAACCTTTTCCAGGACAGGACCTTTAATCTCCCGGCAGTTTGGATATTAGGCAGGTTGAGCTTCTAGGATGTAGCCCAAAGGAAAGTAGTACATATTGATTTTATCGATTCCAACCCTGTTGAAATATTATGTACTTTAAAAAAAACCCTCAAATGCATGGGCAGGATAATCCTCATTTGGCCCTGGAGTGTTTAAAACAATTCTTTGATGTTTGGGCAGCGTGTGTATGTGGGAGGCTGATCTTAAAAAGTTTGCAGATTCTCCAACAACAACTGAACAGAATGCACTATACCTTCTTTGTATACAAAGTTTATCTACCAAATGAATATGTGTACCAAATGAAGGCCCCATTCCTGTACTTTCACTCATTGGAATAGTTGCATTTGTTTTTGTATTACACCGAACTTGAGTTGCAGTTTCTCCTTATTTGCTTTGAATGAGACATAACTCTGGCTATTGGAACATTTCCATTCAGGTATCCTAATCAAGAAGCAAAATACATGCCCACTTCCTAATGTTCCCATTGCCTACATTTTTTGGGGGGGTGTCATAGGATTTAGACTTTGGCAACAGGGAACTAGAATTAGTGAAGGATGTATTTAAGACTTGCCCAAAATGAGATCAGTAATATTTGGCATTGAGAAGGTACATGTTAAATGACATTTACACAACTTCGGTTCTATCACATTTTTTGTTGTTAAGCTGAGATGAAGAAAGTGAATTGCCACTTAGTCCAGCCAACTTCCTTTGAGAGGCCATCACTTCACCATATACACTTTCACAGATCAGCCAGTCCCAGTCAACTGGCTAGCAGATTCCCCCCTATTACGTTGTGGAAATCAATGCTTTCAAATGGTGCAAAAATCTGAACTAAAATGTTATCTTTTGGGCTTTGTATGCAATCCTGGCTGTGTATGGAAATGTTAACCCTTATAACAATGAAATCCTTGCTTCCAGATGTTGTAGATTCTATTATAAATTTTGTTACAGATTGGTTTATGTGGCAAAACATGCTTGCATCCCTAGACCAGGGGTCTCTCTGAAAAATATTAGAACTTGGCTGGTTCTGAGCATTCAATTCAGATGTTCAGAATCAGATAGCAGGGGCTCTGCTGAAGATGGTTACAGCCTAAAGCAGGGGTTCCCAACAAAATTTTCTCGAGGACCCCTCATCGAGCCGCTATTGTGACAAGGACCCCCATTTATTCCTAATCCTAAATCTAATTCCTAATTCCTAATCTAATTTTTCCAGTAAGCTTAACACTGATCTTGGAAGGGTTAGGTTCAAGGGACGCCGACGATTTAGGTTCAATGGACACTGACAAGATCGGTTGAGAGTCACTGACTTACTTGCTTGAACATCAAATGCATTGTCTTCCTCTTCATCTGTAGGCCTTTGTCGTTTTAACGAACCACTTTTTAACCAACGGTTCATTTTTAACTACGCGAACTGTAGCTTCCGCGAAAAGCAACGCTTTGTTTACAAACACTAAAAGGTAAAGGTAAAGGGACCCCTGACCATTAGGTCCAGTCGTGACCGACTCTGAGGTTGCACGCTCATCTCGCATTATTGGCCGAGGGAGCCGGCGTATAGCTTCCAGGTCATGTGGCCAGCATGACAAAGCCGCTTCTGGCAAACCAGAGCAGCACATGGAAATGCCGTTTACCTTCCCGCTGTAGCGGTTCCTATTTATCTACTTGCATTTTGACGTGCTTTCGAACTGCTAGGTTGGCAGGAGCTGGGACCAAGCACTACTACAACAAACTACTACTACAAACACTACTGTTTTGCAAAGAGGCAGTGCACACCAGGGAGGAGGGAGGGGAATGGAGCAGACAGGGTACCTGCGCAGTAGCGCACAAATGAAGCCGACGCGCGCAAAGCATCTTGGGGAGGTGAGCATTAGTAGAATGCGCGCGCTGCCTCTTTGCAAAGCAGTAGTGTTTGTAAAGCGCCACCTAACGGCATACAGCAGAACTACTGCCTCTATCTAATTCTAGTTTTGCGCTAGACTCTGCTCATGCAGGAAGCGGCCAAAACAAAAAATCTGTTATCATACGAAATATATTTAATATATTTTTTATTCTAATAGCATCTTGCGGACCCCTCTGGCATAGCTCGCGGACCCCTGGGGGTCCACGGACCACCTGTTGGGAACCACTGGCCTAAAGAGTTAGAGAAGACTCAGTTCACCAATATTTTTGTGGGAAATTATTTCTCTGTCCCAGATCGGTAATTTTGAGGTCAGCTATCAAGTCAGTCAAAGAGAAAATTAATTAATTCTGCCTCCATATGATCAAACTTCCCATCCAGATTCATGGAGCACAAAAATAAGATAAATGTTCAGTGAAGCAGAGTGCATAGCCCAAACCTTTCACATTTGATGGGTAATTACACCTACAATTAGACCAATAATTTACTTAAGAGTGAATGTTTATGACTTGTAATTTTTGGAAAAGTCTTAGCTTCCCCTTACTCTTCTCATCCTTGGTGTGTGGTTGTGTTTAACTTTCAAAATTTTGTTCTGCTCTTTCTTTCAGTCTTTGCTGCCACTTGCATGGCAGTCTACATTTTTAGAGCAATTCCATGATGTGGTCTACTTCAAACTGTGGGTGGGCAATGGTGTGTTTGAATGCTTCCATGCATATATATTCCTAATTATTAGCATTCTAGGGGAAGTGCATTCTTCCATTTCTCCTTGTTGTGTTGCGTTCATTCAGAGAGTGGGTTTTTTAAAAGAGTATTCAGATACACACAGTCTGAAGTGGTTCAGTTTCAACAGGACTGCCATGAGAAGATGGTTAATGTTTAGGTAGGTTCAAGTCATTAAGCAAAGAGGAATATCATTGCCATATCTTTACCTCCAAAGTACATTCCATGCCTCTCACTCACTACCTCATCTTTGCTGGTGGCTCCTCCCAGTCTAAGCTTCAGACACACAAGAATAGAACTGGGAATCCCATGGTTTCTGCCAAATGGCCAGTGCCAACTTGAATTACACTGGCTAGGAGGCGAGAGCATATCCTCACTCTACTTTTGGCACTACGGTTCATTTGTTTTAAAAAAAAACCTGCATAATCAGACTGGATTAGGCCAGGCAGAATGGTGTCTTCAAGATGAATAGTTCCTTGCGAAGTGGATTAGAATTTGTAAATGTGAGCAACTTGTCTCTATCAAGCGAGCCTAATATTAAGATGCATTGAAATGCTTAATGAAATTAACTGAAAATAAATATTTTGTGGATAATGAATTAGTAATGGTATTAGTTATCATTTAGCAGTATACTTGGAATAAATTACAATGTGTTCAAGCTGCTTTCATTTGGTAAAGAAGTTAAATTGCACTTTTGAATGTAGGATGTGGAGTTCATCCATCGAGCCGGCCATTGAGAACTCCCGTTCATGCTTTCCTGAGCAAAATTTGTTCTATTAACCCTACTTGATTCCCTCCCCCACCATTTTTAATGTGCTGTTCCATAAATCAGATACACTTTATAAAACCAATTATTTATAATGAGCTATGGTGCACTGCCAGATATTATCAGTTCAGTGTCAAACCAAAGAGCTCGGTGGATTTAGGTCTTGTTTTAAGTATTTTGCACCTTCAAATTTAGTAAGCTACTTTCAAGGTGATGTTGTGCTTTGTAGTCACATATATTTGTTTGATTGGGGAGAGAAGGGTGCACAGGTTTACTCGGTAGTTCCAGGAGGCATCGCTTGTGGTTATTTTGGCATCAAATTCCATGCAGAAGTTGCCAACCTTTTTAGACCTGTGGTCAGGTCATGTTTGGATTTTTGAGTGAGTGCTGCTGTCACCACTACCTTTGGTCCCTTCTCTCCATTAGATTAGCATCCCCTCCAGGACAGAAAGAGAGAAAGTGTGGAAGTGCACACATCATTTCCTAAGGGATCAAGGTAGATCTAGCAGAATCAATCTGAGCCTTGAAAGCACATGGAGTTGAAAGAGGAAATGGGAAACAGTATCAATTTTCCAGCTTCCTCTTTCTGTTCAGTGTGCTTTTCAAGTGGGAAGAAGGTAAAGGTAAAGGGACCCCTGACCATTAGGTCCAGTCGCGGATGACTCTGGGGTTGCAACGCTCATCTCGCTTTACTGGCCGAGGGAGCTGGCGTACAGCTTCCGGGTCATGTGGCCAGCATGACTAAGCCGCTTCTGGCGAACCAGAGCAGCGCACAGAAATGCTGTTTACTTTCCCACCTACTTATCTACTTGCACTTTGACGTGCTTTTGAACTGCTAGGTCAGCAGGAGCAGGGACTGAACAATGGGAGCTCACCCAGTCGCGGGGATTCGAACTGCTGACCTTCTGATCAGCAAGCCCTAGGCTCTGTGGTTTAGACCACAGCGCCACCCGCGTCCCGGGAAGAAGGTAGCCAACCTTATAACCTAGCATTCATGAAGCCCCAGAGCCTCCCTAGTTACTGCTTCCTTGGTCCTGAGGTGCTGAGCATGGTTACATTTTCCTTCAGTAGATAGAGCTGAAAGAGGAAGTTAGAAAAATGACACTTTCCCACTTCCTCTTTCAGCTTTATGTGCTTTTCAAGGCTCAGTGTAATGTATTTAGTTTTTCCCAGATCTCTTGGGAAGGCAAAATGTGTGTACCGGTACTTTCTCTTGGGAGTGGGGAAATTATCAGAGAGGGTAGTACCCATGGCACTCACTCAAAAAATCAAATGTACTCAGTTAATCAATCAATCGATCAATCAATCAATCAATTTATTGTACTAGCCAAAGGCCATGACAGTTTATGTGCCCAGTTCTTTCACTTTGCTTCACAGAGTTGCATGGCATCCCAGATGTCCTGCACAAAATAAACAGACTAGGATCATTACACTTTCTCTCTGCCCCCTCTCTCTTGGCTGCTCTGCTTTTTTTCTGAAACAAAGTCCAATGGTATAAAATATAATGCTGTGTTAAGACTTGCAATCATCCACCTTGTTTGCTTGTTGGGCAAGGTATGTGGGTTCTGGGAGTATTGGCAATTCTGTCTTTCTCCTTCTCACCCACTTACTGTGGGGTGGCTTTGAGGGTTAGGGTATGCACAGTTTTCCTGTATGTCCAGAACCCTTGGAACCGAACTACCGCATAACATGTGATCGTATGGTATACTTGAGCTGTTCAGATCCTGCATTATGTTCCATCTGACTTGCCAAACATTCATAAGCTTACATCTTAATGGTGATGTTCAAATGATTGTTACCTGATCAGAAGATTAATTTCAAGCTCAAATAAAACAGATGTCTTGGGGAAAATCTGCAGATGCTTATTTCTCACTGTGGATCAAAACTCTTAAGATACTTAGCTTAATTGTTCTAATCTGCCCATTACTTTTTGGGAGGGGGGTGGAATCATATTCCAATTGTTCTCGCTTGGGAAACAGATGTACTTTGTAATACACTGAACACGGCTTGCTGTGAAGGATAAAGTAGCGAGTGGTTTGTAAAAAATGGTAAGGAGATGAGTTTAAGCTCGCCTCAGCATACATGCCAAAGCCCACCTAATCAATTACAGTTTGATTAGAGGGCGGTTTTTTCTATGGGTGGGTTTATTTTGTAGCCTGAATTAGATTTTCTTGTGTGTGTTGTTGTTCGCTAGAACTAAGCCAGGGGCAGAGCTAGCCTCCCCCCCCTTTATGTGTTTACTGGATACATTTTAAGAAATGTCTGAAGAGAGTGTCTAGATTCCTCCATGTTATTATTCACAGGCAGGTACAGGGCCTTCTCGGTAGTGACTCCCACCCCTGTGTAGTACACCCTCCCATCAGTTGTCAAGGAGATAAGTAACTATACAGCCTTTAGAAGACATCTGAAGGCAGCCCTCTATAGGGAAGTTTTTAATGTTTAATGTTTAATTATGTTTTTGTATATGCTGGAAGATACCCAGAGTGGCTGGGGTAACCCAGTCAGATTGGCAGGGTACAAATTACAGTGGTACCTCAGTTACAGGTAGGTAGCCGTGTTGGTCTGAGTCGAAGCAAAATAAAAAAAATTCCTTCAGTAGCACCTTAAAGACCAACTAAGTTTTTATTTTGGCATGAGCTTTCGTGTGCATGCACACTTCTTCAGGTACCTCAGGTTACAAACACCTCGGGTTACAAACACTTCGGGTTACAAACTCCGCTAGCCCGGAAGTAGTAACTCAGGTTAAGAACTTTACCTCAGGATGAGACCAGAAATCGTGTGGCGGCAGAGTGGCGGCAGCGGGAGGCCCCATTAGCTAAAATGGTACCTCAGGTTAAGAACGGTTTCAAGTTAACGGACCTCCGGAACGAATTAAGTTTGTAACCAGAGTTACCACTGTAATAACATGATTATTATTATGGAGGGGGGGCATGGACAGAGGCTAAGGTGTGCATGTAGCAAGCTAATGGCCACAGTCATGGAAATGGCTATGATTTACACAGATTTATCTAATTTCAGGCTCGCCTTTGCCCCCACAGCTTCCAGGATCAGAGGCTCCATGCCTCTGAATGCCAACTGGCAGGCAGCAACAGTGAGAGAGGGCTGTTGCCCGTATGTGGGCTTCCCAGAGGGGAGTTTGCAGGCTTCCTAGAGACACCTGGTTGGCCATTCTGGGAAACATGATGCTGGACTAGGTAGGCTAAGGCTAGTGGTTTTCAACCAGTGTGCCGTGGCACCTTGGGGCGCCTTGAATGAGGGTCAGGGGTGCAGCCGGCAACACTGGCCTCAGTCCCTCTTTCCTTCCCTCTTGCCTCTGATGCCCTCTCATGTCTCTGCCTCCCAAAGGCTGTTGCTCGCAGCAGCCCTGGCTACAAGCTGCACAAGAGAAAGGTGCCTCGGGTGCTGTCTGCCAGGAGCTAAGGCAGCCTTGGAGTAAACAAGCAAGCGCGTGAGGGGGAACAGCCAACCAGTCTGCCAGCCCAAGGGAATGGACAGACAAGTCCCAGGCCTTGTTGGGAATGGACAGACAAGTCCCAGGCCTCTGTGGGGCAATGTGAGGAGGCACCTCTCTTTGAGGGCGGGTCAGCTCAGAGACTAGGGACGGCGGCAGCGACTGCCCAGAGGACTCCCAAAGAGAGGGGAGAGGAGAGGATGCTTCACAAGGGAGCGTGTTCGAAACAGAGTCAGAGACTGCCTGCTCTGCTGGCAAAGGGTGACATAACTGGGCTCCTGAGCCCCACAGGGTGCCGCAGAAAGAATGGAGTTGGTCAAGGGTGCCTTGGACTCAAAAAGGTTGAACACCTCTGAGGTAGGCCTTTGGTCTTTATGTATGATTGATGAAAGAACTGCGCAACGTGAACTTGGCCCTTTAAAATAACCATTATGCAAGGTTGCAGGAGTGTGTCTACTGTGCCAAGGTAATTCAGCTTTGGATGTGTGTGCGCCCTAGAAGGTGGGCCATTTAACCTGTATAAATATGCAAGTCAAGGATGGTTAATTTCTCTCTCTCTCTCTCTCTCTCTCTCTGTGTGTGTGTGTGTGTGTTCTTTTGTTGGAGAAGGTCACACATGCCTTGTCTTCTGAACACTAAATATTTCATTAGGAAAGTCCTCTGGCTTCTGAGATTTTGTCAGGCATTGCCTAACATGCTTCCAGCATACCTTTGCAAGCATGAGGACTAGAATGTTGTGGTACTTCTTAAAATCAAAAGATTGAATTTTGCAGCTGCTGCCCACTATTAGGACCTGTGTTTCTTCTTGAAGAACATGAGATTGATATATATATATTGAGAGAGAGAGAGCCTCAGGATGCAATCCCATACCCACTTACATGGGAGTAAGTCATATTGAACTCATTAGGACTTACTTCTGAGTAGACATGTAAAGGATTTCATTGCACGTTATGGGGCATTTTCTACTGCATTGCACCTGAGCAGTTTCCTTGGTTTTATATAACGGTCTTCAATTCCCCCCACCCCCCCTTTAATTAACCATCATTTTCTCTTGAAAGGCACCTAGAACAAGTCAGGATGTAGAATGATAAATTTATGATAGATGAAACTCTGCTGATTCCAGAGTCAGATGCTTAGGGTGACTGGAGAAAGCTATCATCTTTTGCCAGGGAGACTTTTCCAGGTTTTTCGTTTGACTTCTCAAAAGTTTTAATTGGAGCTGCTTTACATAAAATGTGTCACAATGTCAAGATAGTATTTTTTGTAACATCTTGTGTGACTTAATGGAATTCTGCTCCGCAAGGCTATCGCTTCTGGTGACACACGCAAAAGCATACAAAACATTTTACAATATGGAGAGGATCAATCTGAAACTATAAAGCTATCATAAAGCTTATAATAATAGAAGGGAGGCAGAATTTTAGGGGAGTTTTTTTTCTTTTTCACGACACATTAGTAGAAAGATGAGAGAGATTGAGATTGCAATAGAGACCTAATACTATATCAGTCCAAGGCTGGGTTTTTTTTTTAATGCTAGGGGATGTGTGTTTGAGAAATGCAAATCGCTCAGATTCTTGAAGACGAGAATGTGAAATATTTCTAACATTGAGGTGCTCCTAAAATAGTACGCAACTCACATGGATCCACAAGTTTACACTTGAACTAAATTTTTATGGGTTTAAATTTTCACATGGGAAACTTATTCTTTCAGTGAGGTAGACCCTTTTCAAAATAAAAGCATGCAAGCCATATTTTTGGTCTCAATGTTTTCTGTCAGAGTCACTTAGACCAACCTTCTGTTCTTGCAGCAGACAATCAGAAGCCTAGGTGAAGCCCACAGGTGTGCTGTAACTGGATAGGGAGGTCATATGTGTGGCTGTGTCCCTGACTCCACCCATGTACATCTTCCATGACTACTGCCAGCCTATTCCATTACCCCCATTCCCCGTCCCCATTCCCCCCCCCCAGCTATCAGTGTTCTATGACTATAGAGCATGCTCAGTCCCTGCTGGGGTGTTTTAGGATGTGTGTTCCCCCGAATATTTCTTTTAAAAATATTGATACTTCTGTAAACTTTGGCATTCACCCACTTCACTGATAGCTCCGTCTAATAATAATAATAAATAATAATTAATTAATTAATTTAAACGCCGCTCATCTGGCTGGGTTTCTCTAGCCACTCTGGGCAGCTTCCAAGAAAAGATTTAAAAAATACATCAAAACATCAGTCATTCAAAACTCCCCTAAACAGGGCTGCCTTCAGATGTCTTCTTATGAAAGGACAGTGGCATTTTTGACTACGTAAACCTCGATCTTTGGAAATCCCTGCTGTACGCACCTCTCACAAAGATGGCAGGCATCCTTCTAGGTGGAGAAATGCGTCTTGGATTTGAATGCCGGGCATGTCACAGTTGCCATTATCTAACGCTCTTCGGAGTCTTGCATTAAAAAAAAGGGAAGTTTAAAAGCATTTTACTCATTCTGAAAGAAAATATTTCGTAAGAGTGTTTTCCCCTGGGTGTGTGTCCCTCCCCCCAAAAAAACAAAAATATAAATCACGATAAATAATTAATTAAAGCCTCTAATCTCTAATGGATGCTGGTGGTACTGTATTATGTGCCAAACACTTTCTTTTTTTGCAACGTTATTTCTGGAATATGCTGTACTGTGAACACTTGCTGGATTTCAGCAACTGTTACCCTCAGAGCCATCCTAGCTGATGCAGAATTCCAAGAGTAGCAAACGCCAGGGTTTCTTCCAAGAGTTCTCTCTCTAAACCATATGGTGTCATGCCCAATGGATTACATCTGTTATGGTATGATATTAAGAATATATTATTCAGTTCAAAGGCTGCGGAGAGATTTCTAGCGTGTCGTCTGTTTAGCAGTGCCGTATTAAACATTTATAAAAGATAGAAGCCTATGCATTATAACTTCCATAAAAATAGGCTGTAAGACCAGCCCCTAGACGACTCCTCCTGCGTACTTTAGCATCTGGCCACACATCTGGGTTCTTTAGAGGGCCAGCCTGGGCCTGGAATATTCTGCGTTTGTTTTTGATTTTCTTTTTTAAAAAATTGCACTTCTAGTTCATATGAGGGATTTCATCTCCGTGGCTTAGGACCAAATGAGGCGTTACAGTGGCGCGACATAACTCATATTGTGCTGAACTTGTGTGAAGTGGAGCTGAGACAATTTAAAGCGCAGCGTTACCCACGCAGGAGGGGAACTGAAGCATCGAACATCCCATGTGCTTGTTCCCAATGTGGCTTCTCTCCGGGCAGGAGTTGCTTTTGGTTTTGGAACTTCACTAGAAGAAACAACTGGATGGAATGATTTTGAAAGTTTTTTGTTTTGTTTTGTTTTGCACCCGTACTGAATTTTAAATTTCTGAATCAGGGTGGATTTGATTTAAATCAAATGGATTTAAATCACAATTTAAATCACTAGTCAGTAAGACTTGATTTAAATTAGTTTTTTTTTAAAACAACAACAACAGAAAGACTCATTCTTGCTGCTATAATCTTAATATGTACAACCAGATGAAGGTTTCGTTTTTGGAATAATTTTCAGAGTAGTTTTTACAGTTATATAAAAAATTACTGATTTGTTTATACTATTAGAAATACATAAACAGATAATCATGAAATTATTGTGAGGTTTCATAAGTTTATATTTGGACAACTTTTCTGTTTATACTTGGACAACTTTTCTGCTGTACTTTATTGGAAGGAGAATAATAATCATTTCCTTAATAACAATTTAAACAACTTGTTTAACTAAAACAATAACATTAGAGTGCATGTATCCATGTTTGTTAACTGATGTGGTTAAACAATACATTATTACTATTGTTGTTGTTATTTTTAAAAAACATAGACTGAGTTTTCACTCATGAAAAAACTTAAAACAAATCCTTATTTCCTGATAGCCTTTGGACTATAATGTAACTTAAATAGAAAACTATCTTTACAAAGATGTTTCCTCCAAAAGTATTTTATTTTTAAAAATCCAATTTAAATAAAAATCTGATTTAAATGATTTGCTAAACTCTGGAGGGATTCTCTGCTGTTCTTTAGTAAAATAGTAGTTTTTTTGTGGTTGGCATCATTCTCTGTTCTACGAAGTTAATTCTTCTGATACCTGATTACTTTTTTAACATCATTTGATCAAAATCTGGCTATTCACTTGCATGTGTGTGAGTGTGATAGCCTGGACACAATTACCCATACATTGGTAACATTACATTTAGAATAATGCAGTGTGTTGTACATGGGACTGTCATATGGTTGCATGATATACTTACTGCGTCTGGGAATATGAAACACATCTCATTGGCTTTGAGACAGCTATGCCGGCTTTCAGTTCATTTCTGAGCAAAATCTGAAGTTCTGAGTGTGATATATAAAGCTCTTAAGCAGCCTGTGAACAGGGTACCGTTCCCTCCTGCATAAGCTTACCTGGGTACTGAGATCAGCATCTGGGGACCTGCTTCAAGTCCCACTGCCTTTGGGGTGAATCAAGGTGGTGACCGTTAACAGGACCTTTTCAGTTTTGGCACCCCATTTGACTGATTCATTTCACGGGCAGCTTCACCGACTGGGAAGCACAGCAGGAAGGTCAGAGTTGTGTGGAATCAATGACAGAGCCAATGTGATGCTCCTGCTGTTGTGCACACACATCCCTGACCCCTCCCCTGGCATGTCCCAGCAAAGCTGTTGCTAGGAAGCTCACATTATGGCTTTGTCCCACTGGGTGAGCCGCTTCTCTGAGAGCCTTGGCTGAATAACAAGTCTATGGCTAGTCGTATGTAGGTATGAATGGCAATGGCATAGGAGTGGGGATTCGAACTGCTAACCTTCTGATCGGCAAGCCCTAGGCTCTGTGGTTTAACCCACAGCGCCACCCGCGTCCCTCGTATACACACTTGCTTCAGAGTTAATCCCATTGACCTCTGTGGGGCTGTTTTCTATGTAGACATCCATAGGATAGCATCAATTCATTTACATAGGAGACGGCTGCTCCTGGGGTGTGGGAAATGAATCTATAGCACAGTGCTGCAAAATCATCTGGTTTTGAAAACGGGGTGTATTATTCACAGCAATCTAGAGCAAATAAATATGGTGTATGTATATGGAATTTAGATTGAGAGAAGATTTAAAATGAAAATTATTGCAGTTAAGTCGGAGAACTAAATTTATTAAAGCAAACCAATGTAACTCTTATTTCTAACTATTTTCCAAATTCATAGAGCTTTTAAGAGGGAAGACTAGGCAACTTTAATTGTTACTGAATGTGTTAATATGGCTGATTCACAAGTCTATTTTATAAAGATAAGTTTCTTTTATATGCATACATATAAACAGACCTAGAGTGCTGTGATTTAGTAGGCTTGTTAAATTTTCTTTCTTAACTGCTTCCCCACCTGAACCTTTCACTTTCCCCAAAAATCAAAGCCTCGTATTCTCTATCCACAGAATATCCTAGCACTAAACCCTCGAAGACAAACTCACGCATCTTTGAATTCAACTGCAGCAAAGAAACATGAGAAAAAGCACTGGAAAAGGAATGCAGATAAAAGCTGCCCGGTAAGTAACACAGCTGTTTCTGCTGCTTTTCACACAACTTGAGAATGGTCACTGCCTGCATCTTGGCATGCTGGATCCTCCAAATCAGTTATGCCTGATCTGGAAGGCTTGTTCTGACCACGGTTGGCTGGTCTGAATGGTACAACACACAGTGGTGTGGTTTGGGGGAGGGGGGAAGGGATGTGATCTATTATTCCAGAAAGGGAGAATGTGTCACATATTCCTAGTCCCTCCAGACCATGTTTGGGAGGATGAAGAACATTACCGTATGTCTAAATGCAGCCATCATTTTGTATCTTGCTGAGTTACGCTTCCTAATGAAAGAAGATTAAGGAGATGCTCTTAAATTAACTTTATTGTGAAAAATGCTATTGCAAGTGGAAACCACATAGAAAATCGGTTTAAATTATGCTCCTTGTCTGCTTGGGCTTCTATTATAAACTTATTTAAATTCTCTAATAACACCCCCTTTCTCCTCCCACCAAAGATGCTATTGGTTACTTGTTACAGTCTTAAATCCCATTGTTAATTTTGATTCTTTGCCCCACCCTGCCCAGTGCTTTGTTGCAAGAACGTCCTGATCAGAAGGGCTATAGAATGATTTTTGTAGTCATGCAGATGTTAGAGGTCCATCTGTCTCAGAAACCTAATTAAATTGTGCCTGATGCTTTACCAGACATTTTCAAACCTTGTTACAATGAGTACCCTAGAATCAGTTTTAAAAGATTTGAGAATTTCCATCCAGACCCTGTGACATGCATAGGGATTGACTGAGCCATCAGTATACCTTTAACTAGAGGATATGCTGGTCTACCACATCTGAATCAACAACAGTATTGGGGTTGGGGGTGGTGGCAAGAATTGGGAAGTGGGAATTACTTTGGGGAAAATCTGATGTTTGTTCTCCAACAAAAAACAGAAACTCCCTGCACCTACAACACTAGCATGCCACGAAAAATTCTTATTGTGTTATCCTTCTTCCAACATGCTAGGTTATGTATTTATTAAAGTTATATACCACCCTTCATACAAGGATCAAGTGTAAGCTTTTTAGACTTGTGGATATTCCTGGTGGGTTCAGATTACCTTTTATTTTTGGACAGCATTTATTAGGTGCTCTTCGGCAGCCTGTGTGCTTAAAAAAACCCCACATACAATGTCAGACAGATCTCTCTCTAATCACTACCTTAGTTCAATAGCAATTAGAGATATGTAGGTAGAATGCCAGTTCTATGAATCATTGATCTTTTCAATCACAACTATTCAGCCAATGATTGGTGTAATTTGTCAAGGGGCATCGAAAGGAAGGACTTTGACATTGGACTCTTTGAACTGATATCTGTTCTGAGCTACACTTTTTTTCTTTTTCTTTTGCAATATTTCAAAGTCCATTGCGGGTTGACTTAACATTGTGGAAACTGCACAAAAAAGTATTGAAGTGATTGTGTTAGTGTGTGTGTTTGAAAAACAATGTACATACATACAGTATTAGTTACTGCAAATACAAGCACTACTTTTCAGCTCTCATTGATCTCTATCTTAGCCCAAATCACTGTTAGGGCAGTCTCGAGCAGGTTGGGCGCCGATCGCTCCGGCGTCCCCGACTTCACAGGGCGCAGCATGGTTTCCGTGCGGCTTTGCCGCGCAGCGCCCTGCCTACCGGCCTGGTGCCCTGGTGCACCGCGCCACCGGGGCTCTACTTAGAGCCGGCCCTGATCACTGTCTGAATAAAGCTGTGCCCTCCAAACGGACAAATTAATGTTCTCTAGCAGTGATTGGCAATCACATGATGCTAAAGATGCTTAGCTGGCAGTGTTTGTAAAAAGCTGCCGACACAACTGTTCTTCTAAGCAAATAAGCCTTGCGTTTTTAGTTGGGGGATTGTACTCTGCATGCTGGTTCAGCTTCCACTTATGTTGCATCTGAAGTTGATGGGAATTGCAAGTTCTCATACTCTCTGAGGATTTGGTTCAAAAGCTCCGAGAACAAACTAAATTCTTTTGATTATCTGCTATACTTTCTAAGTTGTTTGTTAGTTTTCCTGGTTGTATGCATAGTTGAAAGTGTTTATTGACTCTGCTTAGATTAAAGCTCAAACGACTAATACGCTTGGTTTGAATTCACAGTTGACGATAAAAATTTAGATAAATCCAGTTAGGAATAGTAGTGTTTGAGGCCTTAAAAAAAGAAAAGAAAGCCTGAATAGCAAAATAAACAAAATTTTATTCACACAACTTTGTTGTAGCAGCTTCCTGGGGAAAGGGAAGAAAGGAGATGCTCTCTAGCTCCCAAGTGATTTTGGTTTATTATAGCAGTGTGGAGAAGCTTACCTTTTGATGCTTGTTATTCAGAATCTGTAAGTTTTGATTTCATGTACCATTTGCCAGGAAGGTAGCAGAATCATGTGCATGGCTTGTGGGGGTTTTTTGTAGCTGAAAAATCTTACTACAAAAGCTGGAGACTAGGTGTAGGAAAATGTATACTATTGCTAGGCAACACTATATTACCATGGATCATAGTTTTGAGAATGTCCTGCTTGGAGCTGGTTGAGTAGAAGCCTGGAGGAGGAGGAGGAGGAGGAGGAGGAGGAGGAGGAGGAGGAGGAGGAGGAGGAGGAGGAGATATCTCAAAGTTGCAGGAATAAATTAAAAGAAGGATCGGGGGGAAAGTGTAATAACATATTGCAGAAAGCAAAGAAGCAAAGGATTTTTAGTTAACCGGAGGACTGGTTCAGACATAACCTTAAATCAGCCTTCCCCAACTTGGAACCTTCCAGATGTTATTAGACTATAAAACCCATCATCCCTGGCCATTTGCCATGTTTGCTGAGTTTTGGTCCAAAACATCTGGAAGCAAAAATTTGAGGTTGGCTGCACTAAACCTAGTAATTTGAGAATGAAACTAGCCTCCCTCAGAACTAATAGATTCCCATTCTCCCTCCAGTACAGCTGAGATTAAGATTAATATTTTGATTAATCTTAACTGAGGTTAGTAGAAACAAGTCAACGTCAAGCCATGGTTTTTGAAGCTGGCTTATTTTCCCTAACTATAGTTAAGCTTAACCACAGTTTCGGGATCATATGACACCCTAAATTGGTCAATCAAACCAAAATCAGAAACAGTCTACAACAGAATAAAATAAGAATATATAAAGAATACATCCATAAAATAAAGCCATCCTTAAAATAACAACAGAATAACTCCTAACTAATCACAACAGTAAATTTCCAGTAGCTGCAACTAATCTTTATCTTTTATAATTATTTTTTGCATTTTCTTTTTTGCTGATGCTATCTTGGCTGCTTGTAACTCATTTATCTTAATTGAGAGGAGGGATTTTGTTTCCCCCCCCCCTGTTTACTGACATTTGGTTCATATGCTCTTGTAATACTGCATTGGATTTCAGTACTTTACTTTTATTTATATTCTGAATTCATCACAATATGGCGATGTGATTTTTGCTGTACATGTTTCCATTTCTGAGGGTTGTAAACTGTCTTGAGTACAGCAATGCAGAAAGGCAGTGTGCAGTTTCAAAATTAAAAGAACTGGTGCATAGTGTTATGGGTTGGCAGGGGATAAGGACCCCCTAAATTTCCTGAGTGCTAGGTTCTCCCCATAATTTATTGAGTTGGAAAATGTAGGAGTCTTGAAGTCTTCACCTGGTGCCAGACAACCTAGCAATGGACAATGGACACAAACAGTTATCCTGCGCTAGGATAACTTTGGGTGGGCTGGCTGAGAAAGTGCAGAGACATGGAAATGGCACTAGGAATACCTTTGAATCCAATTCTGCACTCATGGAGGAAGCAAGCCCCTCCTGAGATACAAATGTGTGTTGTTGTTGTTGGCATGCATGTGTCTTGAAAGTCAATGCAGTGAATGCAAGGGTGAAGTCAAACCTCTGCATTAGCAGCACCCAAGTGACCTCCTCAGGGTGCGAGCTTGGGCAGTGTGTGTGGAGGTTCTGGGCTGCCCAGATGACAAGACCTCCCTCTCGGCCTTACTGGTGCTGTCCAAAGGAAAGCAGAGCAATACATTTGGCACCAGCTTGGCTGCAGGAGCTGCCAGAAAGGGGCCTACAACCTTCTTAGAGACTCCATTCTGGATCTGGATAATAGATTATTGTATTTTAATAACCTTCTGGAAGCTGCCCAGAGTGGCTGGGGAAACCCAGCCAGATGGGTGGGGTATAAATAAATTATTATTATTATTATTATTATTATTATTATTATTATTATTATTATTATTTAGTTGCTGTTGCTGTTGGGTTTACTACTTAGCCCAGGCATCCCCAAACTGCGGCCCTCCAGATGTTTTGGCCTACAACACCCATGATCCCTAGCTAACAGGACCAGTGGCCAGGGAGGATGGGAATTGTAGTCCAAAACATCTGGAGGGCCAAAGTTTGGGGATGCCTGACTTAGCCTTTTCTTCTCCCAAAGATATCCCACAAGGCAACGGAGGTTTAAGGTAAGAATTTTCCTTCTCCTGAATGGGCTACCTTCCCAGGTTGATGAGCCCCATCTGTGTCTCAGGGGTGTGTGTGTGTGTGTGTGTGTGTGTGTGTGTGTGTGTGTTTATTTGTCTGTGTAAATAAACTATCTTTCATAAAGTCACTACAGTCGCCATCATTCCTCATTCCCAAAGGAAACACACACCCTTGATAAGGACCGAGACCCCTGGGATCTTGCGCACAGTTTGGCAGACATTGGGTTGGCTGGTTCCAATGGGAGGCATGGCATAAAATCCAAAGCTGAAACTGCTTCATAAATTGTAACTGGAATAAACCACATCCTCCCATCTCCCTCCCTTTCACACTTGCAATCATACCGGTGGTAAAATTTTGGTATGAAGCTCCCAAGCTGTAGTTTCTTGTGGAATTGATGTGGGAGCTTTGTTTTTTGTTTTTCCCCCCACTTGGAAGAAGGCAATGAAATGAGAGTGAGAGAGGAAAAAAGGTCACCAGTACTTGGCAAATGAGGGTTCTTTTTTATTTTTAGGGCAAAGGAGAGACTTTTCAGCTGGACGGCATCATCCATCTGGGAAAACACATTTTCTGATAGTTCCAGCTCATGCCTCAGACTCTGGCAGCAGATTGCCAATGACGCTTATTGCATGGTGTAATCCCTTTGGAAAGGGTCTTTCTCATTTTGTATTTGGCTTGGGCCATGATAAATATATTCACACTTCACCTGGAGGAATGTTGTTTTGATACAGCTGGTTTTCTGCTCCACGTGTCTCCAGTTCCCTAAAATAAGCACTAGCTCTGGATCGTGCGTTGGGATAGTGAGAATTGAATTTTAAAAAGTTTGCTTACTGGTGTTTCAAATAAGGTAAAGGTAAAGGGACCCCTGACCATTAGGTCCAGTCGCAGACGACTCTGGGGTTGTGGCGCTCATCTTGCTTTATTGGCCGAGGGAGCCGGCATACAGCTTCCGGGGCATGTGGCCAGCATGATTAAGTCACTTCTGGTGAACCAGAGCAGTGCATGGAAACTCCGTTTACCTTCCCACTGGAGCGGTACCTATTTATCTACTTGCACTTCAACGTGCTTTCAAACTGCTAGGTTGGCAGGAGCAGGAACCGAGCAATGGAAGCTCACCCCGTCACGGGGATTTGAACCGCCGACCTTCTGATTGGCAAGCCCTAGGCTCAGTGGTTTAGACCACAGCGCCACCCGTGTCCCTATCCCACTCAACCAAGAACCCATTATTTGGAGATTTTGTGGGTGTGCTTGCTTTGACAGGGTTCAGTTATTCAGGATGGAAGCACTGATATTACTGAATTAACTTTGTTTCCCATAGTGATGTCTAAGCATAGCCACATTTCATATGATCCCATTAATTTTGTGATTCCTCATTGGTTGGGATAACTCATGTGCAGTAGGCAAAGAGAATGTAATTCACCATTTCTTGGTCACCATTTCTTTCTTTCTGCCATCGGGACGGAGATATAGAAATATGCAGGCAAGAACGAGCCGTCTCAGGAACAGTTTCTTCCCTAGAGCGATTTTGGCCTTAAATGGAAAGCCTGGACTTTATTTGTTATTTGCATTATATTTACCGTTTTTAAGTAGGTTTTGTAATTTTGGATTATGCGGAATGCTTTTTCTGAGTGGATGTAGCAACCAAGTAATTTCGCTGTTCCCGCAAGGGGACAATGACAATAAGGATATCTTATCTTATAAAAAACAGCGACAATTTGTTGTTGACAAAGGATAGCTGGACATATAAAGGGCCCCATTACCTTCAGTAGCTTACGGCCTCATCAAACCTAAATCCAGCCCTGGAGTTACAGTCAAACCTCGGCTCCTGAATGCCTCCATTTTGGAACATTTTGGCTTGCAGAACCTGGAAGTAAATGCTCCGGTTTTTGAACGTTTTCCAGAAGCCGAACGTCCGACGCAGCTTCTGCTCGAGTGCAGGAAGCTCCTGCAACCAGTTGGAAGCCCCGCCTTGGTTGTCGAACATTTCAGAAGCCTTCCAGAATGGATTACGTTCGACAGCCAAGGTTTGACTGTACAGTGATGTGAAAATCACAGGTAGGTAGCCGTGTTGGTCTGAGCCGAAGCAAAATAAAAAAATTCCTTCAGTAGCACCTTAAAGACCAACTAAGTTTATATTTTGGTATGAGCTTTCGTGTGCATGCACACTTCTTCAGATACACAGATTTCTTCAGATACACAGATACACTTCTTCAGATTTCACATTGGCTGTGAAAATCACAGCCAATGATCTTCTCCATAAATATTTTACATTGTCCCAAAGCACTGTTGATGATCTGAAAATTACAATATAGCAAAATGTTTTGCACAGCCCTAGTTTTTGTACTATTGATTGTCCTTATGAGGGATTTTTAAAATCGTTTTATGATGATATCAGAACTGTAGGAGGAGCAGTTTGAATGAAGAATTTATTTTGAAATTAATTAAAGGAATATTAAGTACAAGCGGCAACAATTTCATGTGGGGCTTCCATTCCTGGCCCCTGCATGTGTCGGTGGAACATGTTTAGTTTGCTCCACCCTGTTCCGCCCCCTTCTCAGTTCCGCCCCCATCCTGCCCTGTCCCAGGTCCAAAAGGACCAACGTGTCAGCAATCACGTGTCAGTTGGACGCCCCTAAAATGGTTCTCACCTGTACTAGCTTTCAAAATGTGAATTCTGGATTTCAACACGTGGCTTCCCCTGGAATGTTTAAGACATACAAATAATGCACATGAGAGAGAAAGTTTCATTTTTAAAAAATAAGTTTTTGCATCTGGATTTTACATTTGGACTCAAATATTGATAGAGATTGAATTCTTGGCCACCCATATTTAATTCCTAGTTAATAAATGACTTTTAAAAAAATGGTTGGTGATGATCTGCTGAAATTATTTTAGGAGTAGGCCAGACATAGGCAAACTCGGCCCTCCAGATGTTTTGGGACTACAACTCCTATCATCCCTAACTAACAGGACCAGTGGCCAGGGGTGATATTGAATTGTAGTCCCAAAACATCTGGAGGGCTGAGTTTGCCTATGCCTGGAGTAGGCTATCCTGGAGCTTTGCAGAGCAAGCAGGGTGGGTCAGATGATCTAATTCATGAGTTGGGGTACCTATGACCATCCCGAGGTTGTTGAACATCTGGATGTTGTTGTTGATGACTGAAGACCATCAATGATGCAACCCTCCATGCTTCAAGGGAAAGGGAGTCCCACAGTTGAGACACATTTACTACGAAGACCTTATTCATGTCCCTACACAGTAAATGACAGTTTCAGGTGTGATGCACACACACACACATGGCCATACAGTATACTATATATATATATTCCTTTGTCCTTTCTGAAATGCCGTCCCCAAATGTCACATCCTTTGCATGTAAAAGGTCTGCTTCAATTCTTGGCATCTCCAGATAGCGCTGTAAAGGACCCCAGTAGGAAACCCTGGGGATCCACTGCCAATCAGTATCCAAGAGACTCAGATGGCTGCTTTAGTGTGTTTTTCATTCCATATAAGGCAGCTTCTGATGTCCTTTATCTGGGTGCCTTCCAGAACAGCATTTCATGATTATGCAAAATGAGCTGCTTATGAAAGGGGAAATCTACACAGTCCCTTGTGTGTGCGAAAGTTTTTGCACGTATGAAGAGGCCCCGTTTGGTTCCTAGCCATTATTAAATATCCCTCTACTGTGTCATACTAATCTGGCACTGATGCATTGTCTAGCAAGTGCCCTGCTCCAAAGTACAACTTTGTCAATGGCTCAAACGAGCCTTTAATAGAGTTAAGTAATGAATGGGTAGGTTTTAACCTGCAGGAAATGAGGCATAACTGGTGGATCTTGAGAAGTACAAAAAAGGGCTGTTTCTTTTTGGTAGGTGTGGGGAGAGAGGATGCATGTGTCAACTGCTGTGGAATTATTTGGTGAGTGGATGTGCAAAGGTAGAGCACATTTGCGCATCCTGGTGCCCTCCTGATGCGTTGTGCAACAATTCCCATCAATGCCAGTCAGCACCACCAGTGGTCAGGGATGATGGGAGTTGTAGTCCAAAAACATCTGGAGACACCAGCCCGGGGCTGTATTAGAGGGGGGGAACCCCAGAATAAAACTATCGGCTTAATGATTCTGAATTATGGCTTTGGATATGATCTTTGGCTAACGCAATAAGATGTGACTTGACTTGCTGGGTGACGAGTGCCTTTTGTTTCCTTGCATCCAGGTCTTGGGGTTGACTGCTAAAACATTTCTCCCCAGGACAATTACAAAGAGAACATCAGCTAGCATGAAGCTGATTTTTTTAAAAAAAATAAAATAAAAAATAAGCTGCAACAAATGAACAAATCCATTCACGCGGGTGGTGTTACTTGAAAGCACAGGATTTATCAGAAGCGCCTGTCTATGCCCATCCCCATGATACAGCCACGCACACTGAAAACTGGAGCCTGTAACAGAATCTCCAACACTCCACCTCTCTGTAATACATTGCTCCCACTGTGCTGTGCTGTCTTGACACATCAGCGCTGTTTTACTCTCCATTCCCTCAATACAAACTCCTGGCTCTCTTGCACTCTATTTGTTATGTTTTGAGCTTAGTCCCACTGCTCCTTTCAGCCTTGTCTGTCTCATCTTCACTATATCAATATTATCTGTTGTGGTGGTCCCAGCTGGACCGCATTCTGTTCCCTCTTTTCTCTCTGCTGTCAGCTGAGTTTGAACAGAAATAAGATTCTTTGCATTTTGCATTAATGCTACT
The DNA here is from genome assembly GCF_965207765.1 of Zootoca vivipara. NCBI lineage: Eukaryota > Metazoa > Chordata > Lepidosauria > Squamata > Lacertidae > Zootoca > Zootoca vivipara. The sequence goes on along the minus strand of NC_142590.1, from coordinate 22,172,256 downwards.
GAAGAATATATAATTCGAAACGTGCCTGTGGACAAAAGGACGGAATTGCTCAACAAAAAGCTGTGAGGCTATGGGGCTGATTGAAACATAAATGTTTTCTTCCACAGGGCTGCTTTTGGAAATGTCTTCTATAGCTGAATGAGGGTAGAAAATGTTAAAAACTGAATAGGAAATCCACATGGATTCAAGAACCCGGCTTCTGGATCTCAGCTGAAAATTCAATGTCCTGCCTTTCTACATTCTGTTGCATTGCATTGTCCTGTTTTTATTCAATTGAAAGCATTTCTAAACCACTCAGTATTTGAAAATCTCTGAACAAAAATTTCTCATGAAAACAATAAAGCAATTTCATAAGAAGTGATAAAACAGTCTTGAAAAAGAGTAAAAGGGAGGGGCCACAGCTCAGTGCTAGAAGATCTTTTTTCATACGGAAGGTTCTAGGTTCAACCCCCAGACTCTCTAGGTCAAGGAGAGACCATGCCTGACACCCTGGACGGCTGCTGCCGGTCAGTGCAGACAATGCTGGGGTAACTGGACCAGTAGTCTGATGGTAGAAGAGACCTTCCTAAAACAAAGTTATAAAAACAAAAACTCAGCAATAACAGGGCCCATTCTTATCGTGGAAGGAAAACCTGGGCAATAATCAACTGCAAGAAGATCAAACCTATCCATTCTTAAGGAAATCAGCCCTGAGTGCTCACTGGAAGGACAGATCGTGAAGCTGAGGCTCCAATACTTTGGCCACCTCATGAGAAGAGAAGAATCCTTGGAAAAGACCTTGATGTTGGGAAAGATGGAAGGCACTAGGAGAAGGGGACGACAGAGGACGAGATGGTTGGACAGTGTTCTCGAAACTACGAACATGAGTTTGACCAAACTGCGGGAGGCAGTGGAAGACAGGAGTGCCTGGCGTGCTCTGGTCCATGGGGTCACGAAGAGTCGGACACAACTAAACAACAAATTCTTGTTATAAAAAAGCATGCCTAGACATTCTGTTGTTGCGCCCATAACTTAGGTTTATGGTGCTATTTAGATCCTAGCTTTCATATCTCAGTTTCTGAGTGCAGGAGAAAATGACCATTTTGGATGTCACTGCCCTGTGATATTCTCCAGGGTGTGTTGTATTGAGTAACATTTCCTGAGATGATCTAAGTCAGGCATCCCCAAACTGTGGCCCTCCAGATGTTTTGGCCTACAACTCCCACGATCCCTAGCTAACAGGACCAGTGGTAGGGAAAGATGGGAATTGTGGTCTAAAACAGTGGTCCTCAACCTTGGGCCTCCAGATGTTTTTGGCCTACAACCCCCATGATCCCTAGCTAGCAGGACCAGTGGTCAGGGATGATGGGAATTGTAGTCTCAAAACATCTGGAGGCCCAAGGTTGAAGACCACTGGTCTAAAACATCTGGAGGGCCAAAGTTTGGGGATGCCTGATCTAAGTCAGGCATCCCCAAACTGCAGCCCTCCAGATGTTTTGGCCTACAACTCCCATGATCCCTAGCTAACCAGACCAGTGGTCAGGGATGATGGGAATTGTAGTCCAAAACATCTGGAGGGCCGAAGTTTGGGGATGCCTGATCTAAGTTGTAGAGGGGCAGTGTCATGGGCCAGGAGTCAGCTTCACCTGCTGAACAGCAGCCTGAAGGGGGAGAAGGTAGAGTGACTCCACCTGCATCTGATCAGCCTTCAAGGACTCAAAGGAGACAGTGCTGATGAGAACCAACTGGCTTCAGCCTTCTTAAATGGAGCTTCCAGCAGCAGTTAGATGCTGGTAACAGTGCTTGCAGTTTCTGGTCTGACCTTGCTGCTTCCGGCTCATCTTGACCCTATGATCATCAGATTCCTGGACCCTTGGACTGTCTGACCATGTGGATTGCTGCTTGCCTGACCCTAGGGCTGGACCTGACTTTGAATGCTGGCACTGCCTCCAGGCAAGTACATCTCAGAGACTCTTCTGGCTGGCTGGCTTCCCCCTCCATTGAGCTCTGCACATTGTTGCACAGCAAGAAGACTATGATAGGCAAGGAGTCTCTCAGGTGCATAGCATGATCCTGAGGTGTTCAGGGCTTTATGTCTTGATTATGTCTTGATAACAAGGCCTTGAATATGCCCCAGTGCTCCGTTCAACAACCTGGAAGCAGTGTTGCATACCAGCTGCAGCTTCCAGACCAGCCTCAAAGGAATAACCACATAAAGCATGTTGCTGTATTTCAGTAGCAAGGCTACCATCATGGCTGTCAAGCTATTCCTGTCCAGAAAAGGACACAGTTGGCGTACTAATGTAATAATAGTCACTCCTCATTGTGAAAGTTATCTGGGTCTCCAGTGACAAAGATGGGTCCAGGAGCACCCCCCTAAACTATATACCTGTTGCTTTGGAAGAGAGAGGTGTAACCCCACGTAGAAGTGTCAAATTCCCCAACTATCACACCTGAGATTCACTAACCTGCTGTGCCTTCATCTTAACAGGATTCCATTTCAGTCTGTTAGCCCTCATCCTGTCCCCCACTGCATCAAAACACTGGTTCACAATGCTCACAACCTCTCCTGATTCATATATAACAGAGAATTGAGCCTCAAAATTCCTAATTACTATTCCCAGTGGTTTCACATAGAATCATTACTTGTAGAGGTGGAAGGGATCATCTAGTCTAGGCATCCCCAAACTGCGGCCCTCCAGATGTTTTGGGCTACATCTCCCATGATCCCTAGCTATCAGGACCAGTGGTCGGGGAAGATGGGAATTGTAGTCCAAAACATCTGGAGGGCCGAAGTTTGGGGATGCCTGATCTAGTCTTGCAATGCCAGGATCTCAATTAAAACATACATGAGGGATGGCCATCCCATCTCTGCTCAAAAATCTCCAAGGAAGGAGAGTCCGCCACCTCCCTAGGGAGCCTGTTCCACTGTCAAACAGCTCTTACTGTCAGAAAAATATTCCTGATGTTTCGTTGGAATCTCCTTTCTTGCAACTTCAAGCCATTGGCTCGACTCCTACCCTCCAAGGCATCTTCCATGTGGCAGCTGTTTAGATATTTGAAGATGGCTATCTTATCTCTTCTCAGTTTCCTCTTTTCCAGGCTAAACATACCCAACTCCTTCAAGCGTTCCTCATAAGGCTTGGTTTCCGGACCCTTGATCATCTTGGTTATCCTCCTCTGTGTACACTGCAGCTTCTCAAGACCTACATACTTCACATTATGTGATTCTTGAATATGATGAAATCGGGAGGCGGGCGAGGGGGAGACCAAGCCTTAAAAATATCACCAAGCTAGGAACAAATTTGGGCTGTAAAGGGACATGAAAAAGAAATTTTTAGGAAAAACAATTAAGGTAGGGTTTTTCCTCAGGTGCTTTTTGACCCCCTCAGAAGCTAAACACAAAAATGTTTGCTTGTCAGTTTGGTCTAATATTATCATGTATTGGTTAAAAGCACAGTAAATATTCTACTGAAAAATATCAGTACTGTATTGCATGGAGTAGAGGTTTAGAGATATTTTTTTTAAAAAAAAAGATAGATTCTTGACTACTCAAAGGTACAGCAGCTTGTTCATCAAAAATGAATATATAATGAGACACAAAGTTTATTGTAAAAACATACTTATATATTATGAATAATGATGTTATGTAAATTTCCTTGAGCTTAATGTTGCCTGTCTCAAGCTAAAAGAAATTCATGTGTTTTTAGAAGGGAAAATATATGTCTGTCTGTCTGTGTCTCTCTCTTTAATTCCTCGAAGTAGTTTGTTTTCCTTTGTGGGGACTAGAATCCTGTGGTATTAGACAAGTTTGAAAGGAGCAGTGGGATCAAGTTCAAAGGGATAGAATAGGAATACAGAGGTTACAAACACCTCGTGTTACAAACAATTTGGGTTACAGACTCTGCTAACCCGGAAGTAGTACCTCAGGTTAAGAACTTTGCCCCAGGATGAGAACAGAAGCGGCGGCAGCGGGAGGCCCCATTAGTTAAAGTGGTACCTCAGGTTAAGAACGGACCTCCGGAATGAATTAAGTCCGTAACCAGATGTACCACTGTACAATGTTTCTATTGAGAACAGTGTTCTCTAGGGTATTGTAATCAGACATTTGTCCTATTTGGGTATTCAAACCTTCAAACAGTTATCATTCTGTGAAAGGGAGAGTGGTGTCAGCACTTGCTAACTTCACTCTCCTCCATTGCACTCCCACCAGTCTGGCTTCACTGTCACCCACACATTGAGGGGTCAAGATCTGACCACGGGAGCTTTGCCCAAAGAAATTGGATGCTTTTGAGCTATTTTTGAGGGAAATCTGCAAAAATGACACTGTCGACATCTGCTTGCGGCTGCAGTAATCCAGATATATCCGGGAAATTCCGGATGTATGGCAACCCTAAATAAGGCAAGGGTGAAGCCCAACTCTCCTGGTCTCTGGTGCCTGAAGGGGGTTACTGATTCTGCAAACACGCCATTCTATTGTATTCTCTTGTTTTCAAAATGTGGAATGGGCAATTAAGTCATCTGTGTTGTCTGACTGTTGATTATTCTCACATGCGGCACATGGGTTTATGAGGCACCACAGAGTAAGATAGGTGGAGTCCTTCATATGCTGTTGACTAAATTTTCCACCATCCCTGGCTATTAACCGTGTCATTTGGGGCTGATGGGATTTGTAGTGCATAACATGGAGGGTGCCATGTTGTCCACATGAGGGCTAGTGCATGCTTAATTCACTATGAGTTTAGGATCCGCTTGATTGTATGGATACTAACCCTTTTTCCTACTGTAGAACCCCATTGAAAAATCAATAAAACACATTTATGGGTGGTGGGGAGAAGCTCTATGCATGAATACAATGCACAACCTTTAATGCTGATCCAAACACCTCATGACTCACAAAGCCTGATGGTCAAGAATTGTGACCTCCTGCCTGTTATTTGGCAACCTCTTTGCTTTTGCATTCCCAAGAAGGCAAGTAAACTGGAATTCTACTGAGACCTTAGTCGGTGGCCAGACATGGCTTTGGCCTGGAGGGTTATAAATTGTGCAGACCTGCCTGAACTAAATGATATTCGTATGATTTAAAGCCATTTCCTTTCCAACAGCACTTCATGTACTGCTTCACGGTCATGCCCTTGCAATTCCCACCCTCTCTTCCAACTAAATGCACTCAATTGCCCATGACCACAAGGTTCCAGCTATTACCCTAGTAATGTGGTGGAGAACACATGTGGGGAAGAGACCACCTATCAGGACCACTACTTATGCACCACCCAAAAAGGGGACAAAGTTTGCTTTAAGTGGCATCTACTTATGTACTGCATAGGCAAAATCTGAATAGAAACAAAGTACATCTCTTCATAGTGGGGAAGACAGTGACCAGGTGACCTGGTGTCGGGGACTAGCTGGATGAAGAAGAGTGGTGGGATCTGCCTGCCCAAGAGCCCCCGTTGAAGTATAATTTATTATTTATACTCCGCCCATCTGGCCAGGTTCCCCCAGCCACTCTGGGCGGCTTCCAACAAAACATTAAAATACAGAAATCAAACATTAAAAGCTTCCCTAAACAGGGCTGCCTTGAGATGCCTTCTAAAGGTCTGGTAATTGTTCTCTTTGACCTCTGGTGGGAGGGCATTCCACAGGGTGGGTGCCACTACCGAGAAGGCCCTCTGCCTGGTTCCCTGTAACTTGGCTTCTCGTTACCCTCAGCGCTGGACCTCAGTGTCCGGGCAGAACGATGGGGGTGGAGACGCTCCTTCAGGTATACTGGACCGAGGCCGTTTAGGGCTTTAAAGGTCAGCACCAACACTTTGAATTGTGCTTGGAAACGTACTGGGAGCCAATGTAGGTCTTTCAGGACCGGTGTTATGTGGTCTCGGCGGCCGCTCCCAGTCACCAGTCTAGCTGCCGCATTCTGGGTTAGTTGTAGTTTCTGGGTCACCTTCAAAGGTAGCCCCACGTAGAGCGCATTGCAGTAGTCCAAGCGAGAGATAACTAGAGCATGCACCACTCTGGCGAGACAGTCCGCAGGCAGGTAGGGACTCAGCCTGAGTACCAGATGGAGCTGATAAACAGCTGCCCTGGACACAGAATTGACCTGTGCCTCCATGGACAGCTGTGAGTCCAGAATGACTCCCAGGCTGCACACCTGGTCCTTCAGGGGCACAGTTACCCCATTCAGGACCAGGGAGTCCTCCACACCTGCCCGCCTCCTGTCCCCCACAAACAGTACCTCTGTCTTGTCAGGATTCAATCTCAATCTGTTAGCCGCCATCCATCCTCCAACCGCAGGGGGTTTGAGCATTCAAGGGGGGTCAGGAGAAGGAGAGGGTTAGGGTCACAGACTCATACAGAAAGGAGTCAGAGGTTGGCCCTGCTACACAGCAGCAGGATAGTCCCAGTCCTACTGGCTCTCCTCCCACCCTGGCATCCCGCTCAAGGAAGAGTCCTGCATGTTGCTGAGCAATGGGCCAGACAGGCTCAGAGGATGAGCCCGCCCCCTCAATGTAGCCTTCATCTACTTGGGAGGGATCTAGAGTGAAGGGCTAGAGGAGGAAGGGCAGAGCTAGTGGTCAGTTTAAGCATTGTCCCAGCTGGATTAAGACGGACCAGAGGGCTCTACTGCATTGTTATTTTCTGTTAATAAAGAGCTAATTGCCTTCTGTGCCTTCCGTGTGTGTGCCTGCCCTGTGGTTTTGTTGACAGTTCCTTGACACATGCCTACTCAGACTTCAGTCCTGGTGCTAACTGTGGATGGGCAACTCCAAGAGACCCTATCTCCTTTCTTAAGGTTCCTTATTTTTAAACTGGACTTGGACCAGACAGATGATGGTCCTCTCTAAAGTAAGCTGCGGGGCCACCCTGAGTCCTGTGTTGGTTTGTTACTGTATGAAGGCACCCTGTGCTGATAGTGGGGGACAGCCCTGCGGCCAGGAAGGCAAGGCGAGCAGCGGTGATGTCTGGTTAGAGGCTTCTGTATGCCTGAATGTGCCCCATTTTCACTAGAGGAATACTTTCTAGAGAAAAAGAGAATAAGAAGTCAACGAAAGTTCAAATTTTATAGGGAATAACACTTCCCTTGTTATGGTTTCAAAGGTTTGCATGGGGAAAAAGAAGCTGGAAGGGGCTTTTAAATTCATAACAATGGTCTATTAGTCTGGTTGTTGTTGGTTTTTTAATAATTTTTCTTTGGCATGTAATCCTCTTTAATTAGATTCCACTCTGTTGTTTCAAGATTCCATAAACTGGAGTCTTTTCTACCAGCTGCTGAAGCAGGAGTTACTGTCTAAATGATATTCACAATGAGTATTTGGAAGGTTTACAATTATACCCTTGCTAATAAGTTGTGTTATTTTCCCCAACAATTTTAAGAGCTAATCTTCAGAAGGCATTTTAAAATTAGCTAAAATTCTGTCGAGAGATTTACAAAAATGGTTAGCATGAAGATAATTATGTCACAGTCCTTGGACTCCATCTCTGATTGTGTGCATAAATCAGAAAATGTCAGCTGTGTTTTCCCTTAATAATCATCCTTGCAGCAATACATTACAGTTTTAAATTTCTGTTATAATTTTGCTGTGGGTTTATAAAGCACTAGACAGTTGTTTCTAAAGTTTTCTGCTGATTAAATAATCCAAAGACTTCTCAAAATAACAAGTGATTATCATGTCTAACATTCTAAATATCAATAAGCAAATCAATAAAGAGGAAAAAAGAGCACACTCCTTGTTGAATTATAAATCCTATTTGGTAGGCGACAATTGTCTTTTGGAGTGTAAGTGAGATTTTAAGAGGATGGTTTTGTGAAGCTTACATTTTCACAAGCATATTCTAAACTTGAACGGCTTAGGGTGTTGCATCGCTGAGACAGATGGCACCTTCTTGAAATTCAAATGAGGTGTTCAGAATGAAGGTTCTGGGTCCTCTGTGCTTCTAATAGTTAGAACTGAAGAAGCCTATGTTGGGTGACACTGTATAAAGGATTATTAGCATTCTTCATCATGCATCTCACTTGGGTGGCTTTAAAAATAGGGTGCTGTCTTATCTCAAGTCAGAATATTAGTTCACCTAGTCCAGCATTGGACGACAGAGGACGAGATGGCTGGACAGTGTTCTTGAAGCTACCAACATGAGTTTGACCAAACTGCGGGAGGCAGTGGAAGACAGGAGTGCCTCGCATGGGGTCACGAAGAGTCGGACACGACTAAACAACAGTCCAGCATTGTCTGAGTCTGCCTGGCAACAGCTCTACTGGATCTCAGGCAAACATTGGGTACCACATGATGTGAAACTGGAACTACTAGGACTGGGTGATATCCGGTGCTTTTTTTTCTAGAAAAAGAGCTGCCAGAACTCACCATGAACACCTCCCCCGTTCTCTTAGAATGACAATGGCACCCAGCTGAGAGGTGCCAGAACTGAATTCCAGCAAGTTCTGGCTGGAAGACCCCTCTGGCAATATCTGGTTTTCAACATGATGATTTATAACCAGCTAAACATTGCAGGGACCCAGGTGGCGCTGTGGTTAAACCACTGAGCCTAGGGCTTGCTGATCAGAAGGTCGGCGGTTCGAATCCCTGTGACGGGGTGAGCTCCCGTTGCTTGGTCCCAGCTCCTGCCAACCTAGCAGTTCGAAAGCACGTCAAAAATGCAAGTAGATAAATAGGAACCGCTATAAGAAAGCAGGTACCTTCAGTATATAAGTGGCAGGGAACCTATCTAAAATACTAATAAATGTTAGATTTTACAACTAGAAATAAAGCAGCAAACCATCACAATACGAGTATCTCAAGATGGGAAAAGATACTTATCCAAAGCCCTAGTTACAGGTAGGTAGCCATGTTGGTCTGCCGTAGTCGAAACAAAATAAACAAATTCCTTCCAGTAGCACCTTAGAGATCAACTAAGTTTGTCATTGGTATGAGCTTTCGTGTGCATACACATGAAAGCTCATACCAATGACAAACTTGGTTGGTCTCTAAGGTGCTACTGGAAGGAATTTTTTTATCCAAAGCGAAAATATTGCAAAATTAAGGAGCCACAGTAGAATGAAGCACCAAACACAGCATATGTTTGTTCCTATCTGAGACCTTTGATACTGGGATGGGAGCATGTATGGAGAAGTGTGAGCAGAATAGACTGGGGGGGGGATTACAATTATAGCACAAATATATGTATGTCACTAGAAGTGAATGCATTCCAAGCCAGTGGAGCACAGCAGCTATCCCTACACACGCAGAATAGATTTCATTTCTGAGATGATGCCCATACGTGGCTCAAACCACATTTATTTCCCCAGGAAACTGGGAATTGCTTGAAAGCAGATGCTCTGTGTGCTCAAGAATGTTGACGATTATTTCTTGTTTTCAGATAGCTTTTTACACACTGCATGGCAAATGGTTTTATATCTGCATCTTCAACTTGCAGTTAAGCCCAGAAACTGAATGCCTATCACACTGGTGCCATTAATAAGGTTCTGGATTAGAACTGATTAATTGATGTAAACGGCTTCAAGATGTATTAAGATTATTCATTTATTTAAAGACTTAGACCCCACTTTTTTCATTTCTAAAAATGATAGCGCTTAAAGTAGCTTACATAAGATATATATATATATATATATATATATATATATATATATATATATATAGGAAAATACAGCAGCAATCAAATTTATAATTAAAATACAGTCATACCTCGGGTTGAGTACGCTGCGGGTTGTGTACTTTTGGCTTGCATACTCGGCGGACCCGGAAGTGTTTACTTCTGGTTTTTGCCGCGCGTGCATGTGCAGAAGCGCTCTATCGGTGCTTCATGCATGTGCTAAAGCGCCGCTCGGGTTAAGTACTTTTCGGGGTGCGAACGGCACCCCAGAACGGATTGAGTACTTCACCCGAGGTACCACTGTATATACAAAGAAGCAGCTGGTGAAAATCATGTGGAGAATACAGTAGTCAAAATGACAAATTTAATTGAAAAGCAGATATGTCTAGAGCCCTTTGGAAGAGTTAAGGTCTTCGGTCGATGGTGAAATGCCAGCTAAAAAGGACCAATGAATTTCCCTCCTACTGAACATCACAAAAGCAAGAGGCTTCTCGTGTGTCCCACCAGCCATACCTCAGAAAGATGCCAAACGCAAAAAGGACACTGGGTGGAAAAGGTGGTCTTTTAACTTTGGTTTGTCAGCTAAATGATGGTATATCACCCACCCTTAGGGAAGAATTTATCATAATATTCATGCACTGGGCAGCCCATCTCTGGCAGCCTTAATTAGCCAGGATGTACATGTAGCCAGCTTCAGGCTTCCCAGAACCCAGCGCATCTCCTCAGGCAGCCCAAGTTGAAAAAAGACCCATCGCAACAGGAGAGAGATAGATGCCCAGAATGCATCAGTTGGTGTCGCCAATGTGGAGTCAAAGTCAGAGCAGATGTAAATGACTTTGTACACAAAGCATCTTACACACTGGTCTCAGCAGGCCACCAAGAAAGCCATCACCCCCCTCTGAGGGCCCTGATGTAAATTCCTCTGTTTATCCTTGTTTGCTGAAATAATTTATGAAGTACTCAAGAAACCTTCCCAGAAATCTGATCTCAGTACTTTGAAGGCTTATGACTAAATAGCACTAGTAAATGAAAACCTCTGCTTAGCACAGTGTTTTCTCCCAGAATGATGTGTTTTCTAACGAAAGCCACCTTTATCAAAAAGTAGGATACTATTGATTTTGGTGTGTGATTAACATTATGTCTTCTATTTTTGACCAAACTCTGGGCAGCTTGTTAGAACTGTGGAATATAAATAATGGAGGTTTCAGGGGTTGACACTATTAGGCATTCACCAGCTACCTGAACCCCTGGGGTGGCCCGGGACTGAATCTGCCACTGTCTCAAAGTTAATGTAGCCATTAGCATCCAATGCCGATGGTCCTTTAATTTCTGGTTTTTTGTTGCTCTGGGCTGAAGCCCAGGTCCTGCCATTCTAAACCCCACAACCAACACTGCTTCCAGGACACTTGTACAACGTAACTCCAGTGTAATGCTACATTGGGCCTCAGAGGAATTGTTGGGGAATTAAAAGGGTGGGTGCCCGTAGTACAACTTGCCAGTTAGAACACTGTTTGCTGTCATTGTGCCAACCTGCCACTGTAAAGGGTAAAGAGGGAGGACTGTTGTGTCAACTGAACTCAACCCACCCAAGGTAGTGAGGGTGCCATTGGATAGTATTCAGTTCTAGTCCTACTCAAAGTAGACCCATTGAAATTAACAACATGACTCGGGCCTATTAATCGGTTTGGTTCCTGGAAAACTTAGTTGGAGACAACCCATGATACCAGGCACTAGTTCCTGAAATGATGCACACGTATATTGTGAGTGCTTGTTTCTTACTGTGGGATGAGGAGAAAGGACTTCTATCTGGTCACACAAACAAAAGAAGAATGTGTGAAACAGCCAAAGCTGAAATGTGTAAAGAGTTAGATTGTGCTACTATTGCTAGAAGAGGGTTGTTGTTGTTGTTGTTGATGTTGTTGTTAAAAAGTTGTCCTGCAGTTTTAACACTACAGTGCCATATTGGTTCAATACAGCAAAACTTCATGCAACTAGTAAAATAATATTGTCATTAAGACTAACTACATTCCCCAAACATTAGAAGAGCCTGCAGGATCAGGCCAATGATTCATATAGTGCAACGTCCTGTTCTCACAGTGGCCAACCAGATGCCCATGGGAAACCTTTAAGGGAACACAACAGCCTTCTAACCCACCAGCAATGCGTAAAGGCAGGCATATTGCATGTGTGCACACAGCAGGGGTGGCAGCTCCTAGGGGCTGAGCCCTTTTGGGCTCCCCTTTATTTTTAGGGTAGGGGCCAGGCCCCTGCTATGCCTCCAAAGTGTGGATCCGAAGAGTGGAGCCGAGCGCAATGTGCCTCCAGTGACTGGCTCCTCCTCTTCCTCTTCTTCCTCCTGCCACAGAGGGGAAGGAGGGGCAAAGCATCAAAGAGTAGGTGGAGGAGGAGCTGCCGACAATTAAGCCACATTGCCACCCTGTTTGGCTCCTCCTGACGTCATGCACTCAACGTTGCTCCTCCCCCCATCGCTTTTGCAAGCTAGCGCCTCTGGCACATAGCCATCATGGCTATTCCTTATTTCATTAGAACTGATCAGTGCCAAGCTTCCAGCGTGTAAAAAAATGCACCCTCAAGCTGGATATGAGTGGGTCAAAATATTACTCAGGCCCTTTTATCACATTACCTTTGAAGAACTGGAAAGGCAATGCCAGAGGTCTTGGAGCCCATGCCCTCTATGCCCCAGTGCCATGAAATGAAAGTGTGTGTTTGTGTTTGTCTCTCTCTCTCTGTGTGTAAAGGGTAATGTGAGATGGTGTTAATACCTCATCTGCAGTTAAGATGGTAATGTAAGAAGCTCCTGCAGGGTTAATGAGCTCAGAACTGTGCCTTGTGTTTTTAAGATCTTGGATTACACAGGAGTATGCGGAGAGACAAACAAGAAATGATAATGGCTCTCTTTGAAAAATGGCTGGGTCATTAGCTGAGTCACTCTTTTGCACTGGCTGGAATTCACAAGCCTTTTTGCAAGGTGCCAACCAACCCATGGTACAGGTAAAGGAAAATGTGGTATCCCTTTATGCTAGCAAGGCTGGCGATTAATTCTGTTGCTTACCTTAGTTACAGATTCAGTGGAATCCAAAGTGGGTTCTGGGTGGGTTCCTCCTTAGGCAGATCCCTTAGGCAGGTTCGTAGCTGATCCACGGGGGCCATTGTCACTAGCACTGTAGCTCAGGTATTTGCATTTTGGCTTTTAAAAACTTCATCAAATTGTGGTCAACTTAAAGAAGAGCCATCCTATAGGGCAACCCCCCCCCTTTACTATACTATTTATACGTGTTTAATATGTGTGCAACTGCACACATGCTCAACTGCGCACATGTGCATTGCGCCGAATCTGGAAGTGACCTGAAAATGTCACAAAAAATGTCACAAAAAGGGGTTTGCAGGCTTTATCAATGGTGTTTCAAATATACTTGATTTCACTTGAACACACAGTACCTTGGAACGTAACCGCCACATAAATGGGGGGTTGCCTGTATTCAACACAGCTCTTTAAGAAGAAATGTCTTCTTAAAGGAAGATGCACTTGGCAACCAGCAGTAGTAGGCCTTCCTGGTGTGGGTTGATGGGGTTGTAGTGCTGCGACATCTGGGGGAATTTGGTAATATGGCACCCTGAGTGAAGACAAAATTTTGTGCCTCCCCCCCCCCCAATATTTCTTAGTTTCACAATAATTTCTTTTGGTACAGTTGCAGTTTTAAGGATCTTCTCAGTAGATATTGATATAAATACAGTGGTACCTCTACTTACGAATGTTTCTACTTATGAACGGAGCTCCGTTCGCCATCTTGGATGCGGTTTAGATAGGATTTTTTTCTACTTACGAATTTTTAGATAGGGTTGCTTCTACTTACAATTTTTTTCTCCCAATGCATTCCTATGGGATTCGACTTACAAATTATTTAGACTTATGAATGTGCATTCGGAACGCATTAAATTTGTAAGTAGAGGTACCACTGTATAGGTTTTATTGCTGTTGCGATTGTTATTTTATGCCCCTTTGACTCAGCATGCTGTGCATGGGGACAGCTCACACCAACCTAAATCTTGCGCTGGCCAATGACTTTCTCGTCCCTTCTGTAGAACCACATAACATTTTTATCTATTTAATATGTTTTAGGTGTGCTTTTTACTGGCATCCCCCCCCCAATGTTAAAAGTGTGGCACTTACTGTAACAACTTCATAGTAAATACTGGCACCTTTTTTTCTTAGGAAAAAAGAGAGGAAAAAATAGCACTGCATTTTAATACTGTCTTTTGGCTCTAGCAAGGTCTCAGAACAGCCAAATCTCAAATTAGAAGAATTAAAAGCCAAAATAAAACAGTTAAAACTAAAATCACAACTAACAAAATTAAAATATCCTAAAAGCCTTGTGAAATAACAACAACAACAACAACAAACATTTGTCTCCAACAGTGGACAACTAGTCACACGAGCCTATGGTAGATAATGGGGTGTACACTGTTTTTTTGTATGCAAAAATAAGATATTTGTATAAATTTAACTCATTTCTTGTGAAATGATCTTTCTTCAAATCCCAGTCTCCCCTCAAAACCTAATTTCAGCATTGCATTCTCTGTCCTAGGCAAACGGACCACAACTTTTAGTGACTTTTCTCTCTGACACCCCCAACGTTTACTTCTCACTTTGTAATTGTTTCTCTGTTGTATTTGCTTTGCTATCATAAACCTCTCGGAGTTGTGTGGTTTGGTATCATACAGCATTACAGTACTGTTAAGAGAGATAAGATATAAATACTGTATAATTATTCCACCACAGTTGAAACTTTTAGACCTTATCGAGACCCGCAGGAAATAACTTGGCAGAAAGCCACCAAACGTCCCCCTTCCGCCCGTGTTTTCATTTTCTACTTTAATTGCTGTTAAAAACTGGGAATTACTTTTTATCTCCTTGTCTTGGAAGTGTCATAGGGCCAAGTTAGGCACGATGATGAATGGGTGGCTTGCTGTTGAAACACCCCACCCTTCCCCCAGTAACCTACCTGTGGATTGGCATCATGTCACAGACTGGTTGGAAGCAAAGGAATGGTGGGAGGAACCACCTGGGGAACCCCCACGGGAAGAAGGCTGAGGCCGTGGGGATTGGTGGTGGGACAATGTTGAGTGGTCAGAGGGAGAAAACTGGGAGGAGGTGTCAGAAGCTGAAGAGGTAACAGCTTCGTGAGCAGGAGGAATCTGTGGCAGAGATCAGAAGTCCAGCATCAAAGGCAGAGGCTGAAGCAGGAGAGGAGGGAGGCCAAGAGGCAGAGATGAGTCCAGCTGGTGAAGAAGCAAGCACAGATGTCTCCCCATCCTGCCGTGACAAACGTCCCTCTCCCTAGTCTCCCAGAACCAGGAACAACATGAAGAGGCAGAGGAGAAGTTAGCTTCACACAGGCACAGTCTGTTTGCTTAGGAAAAACTCTGGAGAGGAGAGGACCTAGCCAGCTGTGTACAGTATCAGAATCCTATATACAGTACATGGAGGTGCTGTTGGACAATTTATTTTATTTTATTTATTTATTCCGACTACCAACACGGCTGCCTACCTGAATCTGGTACACGCAGAGTTACGTATACACAGTGGAGAACTGAGATTGCCCTTGCCCCTGCCCCTGGTCCCTTCTGACACCTGCACATTCTAGTTCCCGTTCATGTCAGAAATTTTCAATTTTAAGTGAGTAAGGATAGTGCAGCTAGGGCAGTGTGTGTGTAAATATCCTCCCTGTTTACTGCTGCACATGTTGGAACTGGATGGAGCTGCATAAGAAGAAGTTTTGTGGAACAGGAAACCAGAAGAGTGGAATAGACTTTTCCTGTGCATGATGGCGTTTTTACCTCAAATGAATGCAATTGAACGGTGGTGGTCCACAAAAGTAAATTATGGGGACAGTTGTGACAACATGTAGGATGCTCTCTCTTTTTTTGATCCATAGAGAAGGATGGAGTCGGGCCATGTTTATTCCTCCCTCAATTACACGTGTTGTCAGATTTGCAACCTTCTGAAATGACTCTGGTGTTCAGTATCTGCAGCGGTTCATGGCTGTTGCACTGTGTTGCAGTTGCTTTAAATGTCACCAGTGTTTTGCAACTTTTTGCCCCAATGAAACAATTCCAGACTGAGTGTTTAGTTTGATTTAGAGATGCCTCTTCCAGCTTCTTTTTTACCATTGGTGCTATTATGCCTTAGGGTAGAAGACTGCAGAGGGTTTTGTTGTTGGTGTTATTCTTTACAAAATAGTCCTTGGAATAACTTGTCACTACCTAGTTTTGAAAACTGCTTCTTGCGTTAACTCTCTCGGGAAGGTTTTTTTCCTCCAGTATGTTTGAGAATTCAATAATGCAGCAGGCTGCTTTTTTTGCATTTTATATTATTACTTTGTGCACATATGCATCCATAATTGTTCATCAATATAAAGAACACTAAGGGACCCAGGTGGCGCTGTGGGTTAAACCACAGAGCCTAGGGCTTGCTGATCAGAAGGTCGGCGGTTTGAATCCCTGTGATGGGGTGAGCTCCCGTTGCTTGGTCCCAGCTCCTGCCAACCTAGCAGTTCGAAAGCACGTCAAAAATGCAAGTAGATAAATAGGAACCGCTACAGCGGGAAGGTAAACGGCATTTCCGTGTGCTGCTCTGGTTTGCCAGAAGCGGCTTTGTCATGCTGGCCACATGACCTGGAAGCTGTATGCTGGCTCCCTCGGCCAATAATGCAAGATGAGCGCCGCAACCTCAGAGTCAGTCACGACTGGACCTAATGGTCAGGGGTCCCTTTACCTTTATAAAGAACACTAAATATTGTCAAATGGAACCAAATCTATCTTCTGGTTGCAAGCAGTAAAGGCAGATGGGTAGTCTCTCTGCAGCCTTACAATGGTGAATAATATATTGCTGATGAGGAACAGAAAACATATGAGACTAAACAGAGGACAAAACTAATGTGTGATTTATTTTTTTTAAAAATGGCCTTGCAGATTCCTTGAAAAAGAGATGAAAGAAAAGAACTCCTAACACAGCCTTGCTTCAAATATCCTTTGCTGATTTGGTAATTATGTCTTAGCAGTGTCAGTAGAGTAGCATGGTGTTTAATAGTGTATATTAAAATGTCTGTAGCATTATCTCAAAAGTTATAACAAGCTAATTTTGACGTTAGCTGGGCAAGTTGATAAGGCCTTTTTAATAAAGTGATATAAAGGAGCTTGGGTAATTATTTTTCATTCATGTTTGTCTTTTAAAGAACCAAGCTATCTGTCATAATTTCACAATAGCCAAAGACAGGACATCATTAGGAAATGGCTGCAGGATGGGCAGAGTGGGCGACATTCTGTAAATATGTGTGTACCATCCTCTTCTAGGCAGAACACATTTAGCACACAGATGCATCTAGATATTATAAAGAATCATAAAGCACAAGTAAAGGAATAGAAATGGGAAGAAGCCTTATGGATGTTTTTGGGTTGCTATACTAACATTTGTGGAGAAATGTTTCAGAACTATCAACCAATTTCAGATCTTTTGTTGTTGTCAAATTCTGTTGTTGTTGTTGTTTTAATCAATAAGTTTAAATAAACTTGTGTATTTCCAAAATGTAAATAGCAGCACCTTTTTTTCAGACAGGATATTTTCAGGGGCAGCATGGAGGCTGTGGAACTCATTGACAGTTGAAATCTGCCACCTCCCTCCTGTGTTGGTTGGTTGTAGGTGGTGACTGAAGATGAGGGCTCGCCTGAGAAATTTTGCTGCCTGCGATACAGGAATAAATGGCACCCTTTTCCCTGCTGAAGTGAAGATGTATAGTGCCAACAGCTGGCTGAACTATTTTTTGCAAAAAAAAATGGGACACAATATCATGTGTCTCTCTCTGCCTTCTTGGCAGTAAGAATGCAAAGATAATAAATCATGGAGCAATTTTCTGCCCTTCCGTGATACCCCAAATTTACTAAATGGTAGGGCCAGGCTTGCAAAGACCCTTTTGTTTTAATTTGCTTTGAAAATATAATTGTGGCTCCTAGCTTTGACTGCTTTAACAAGCTGCAATGGTTTTTTGTTTTGTTTTGTTTTCTGTTTTAACAATCTGGGCTGTTTCAATGCTTGATTTTCTAGCTCATATTATTATTGATGTGCTTCCGCGTAGATGTTCTTCATTTTGTAAGGTGACCTCATTGCCTTCCATTCGAAAAAGAACAGGATAGGAATAAGGTTGCTGGACTTCAGGTGCCACCCCTTCTTCAAGGATTTTGCTATTTTGCAGCATAAAACCTCAACTCATTAAGCTGGTGAGGAGCTGACAGGCTTGGCCTGTTCATTTTCACTGCCTGAAAAAACCACGTAGACTGTCCCGATTCCATAGGGGTAAATGTTTCTCACGCACTGAATCCGCTGAGTGCAATCAGGCTCCTAAGTTTGATGGGGGTCATGAATAGTGGGCACAGGAAGGATTTCCAAGCACCTTAGAACTGTGACTTGTCCAAGTCCGAACCTTCCAAATGATTTTCCTCTGCATGTTGCTGCCATCCGAAGAAGCCGCCTCAAGAATGAGGCATTGTTGAAACTTGCAATCCATGCAGTAATTTGCGTTTCCTTTACATGTCTAGGATGTCACCTATTTATTTCAAGAATCATTTTACATAGCTGCCAAGTTCCAGCCTGAGAAATAAGGGACTGGACCAGAAGTAGCAGACCGGAAGTAGCGCTGCCGCCATTTTGGAACTGGGTGGAGCATGCTCAGAAGCTACTTCAAGAATCATTTTACATAGCTGCCAAGTTCCGGCCTGAGAAATAAGGGACTGGACCGGAAGTAGCAGACCAGAAGTCGCGCTGCAGCCATTTTGGAACTGGGCAAAGCAGCATCAAAAGTCGCTTCTGAGCATGCTCCGCCCAGTTCCAAAATGGCCAGAATAAAGCGGGAAAAACAAAAAAAGCCTGTTTTTTCCGGCTGGGAACAGCTGGAAAAACGGGGGTTTCCCGGGGAATACGGGAGACTTGGCAGCTATGATTTTAGATGTCACTCATAGTTTACACTTGCGTGTGGAGACCTTTTAACCACCCCCCGAAATAAATTCAGACAGGACTCAACTTTTAGGTTTGGTTTTTGGCATAATTTAGGCCACAACTTTATTGATTACAATCAAGTGAGTGGTTGCATATAGGCTCTGCACCCTTGCAGGCAGCGCTGACCCTGGGCTCCAACCATAGGTCAGCCTTGGGTGAACACCTGGGACAGTGGCATGCAGGAGCCCTGCTAGTCCTCCACCCAGATGTCCCCTGGACTCAGGCTCAGATGTCCCCTGGACTCAGTGGGGAAAATTCCTGCCGTGCCCCTGTCCCAATGACAGGCGACACACGACGGCATAGCAAGGTCAAGCGCAAGCCCTAAATATAGGTAGAGGTGGGCAGGTGTTCCGATGCACTGAGCCCCAAAGAGGAAGTGCATGGGCTTAAATAGAGGTCCCTCGATCTCTTTAGCTGGCATCCCTTTGGCCTGATTGCACCCAGGATCGAGGGACCTCCAATAGGGTATTGTGGCTATCCAAACGTTCCCACCCACAACACAGGGTCTGGTTGCCAGGTCCCACCACAACACGTGCCCTCTTGACCCGATTTATGGAAACTTTATAGGGGTGCAAAGCATACAAATTTATCATATATGTATGTGTGTGTGTGTGTGTGTGTGTGTGTGATGATATGATATGATATAAAATGCCACAGTTTTAATACTGAAGGGAGGAGATTGGAAATTTTCTGGGGGTTATTATGAAGATCCACACTGCAAATATACCATACAAACATTTCCTGATTAGGGGAGATCATGTTAGCTTGTTTATGCAGGGGTTATAGCCATTCTCTGTTTCTGCAATAATTCTACAATGTACCTGAAATCGTTAAACATTGATTTTCTGCTCGTATCTGAGGGTCTGATTATGTTTTGGGACGGGGAGCAGTGTTGCTCTGTAATGTCAAACTCTAGGATCTCATCGCAAAAGGAGACCCTTATTCCTCTCACAGTTCCAGTATCAAAGTGGTTTAATAATCAATTCCTTTTTCCAGGGAACTCTGGGAATTGTAGCTCTGTGAGGGAAATGGGTGTCTCCTAACATGTCTCAGCACCCTTGACAAACCACAACTCCTGGGATTCTTGGGGGTGGAGCCTCGTCTAAAGTGTTTAAACTGGTATGATACTGCTTTAGAGGTAGCCTACTGTGCAGACGGCCTTACAGAGCTTTCTCTTCCCTCATCAGATAATGAATTTATTGCATCTTGCTTTCAAGTGTGCGTGTGTATGTTTAAATGAAATAAACTTAGTTGGCGGCAGTTTCAACAAATCAGCTGCTCTGTAAGAACTTTTGGAATTTAGAGTTTCGGTCTTCCTGGACACTTGCTCCCGCTGAATCAGTACAAGACATGATTCATTATCTTTATATTCAAGGCATTTCCTTTCTATGCAATAAATATATGCAACTTTATTGGGTCTATCTGATGGCACCTCTTCCATCGGAAAAAGACACACACACACAAAAGATAATACACATTTGTTCTTCTTGCTTGGGTTGCGGGAACAAAACTGATAGGAGGAAATTTTATCTCTCACATTATGGAATGTTGATAAGAGAATTGCCATGGCAACCATATCATAAGCTTCATGCGTACTTTGTTGCTGAGTTCACGGTGTCATTTTTAATTACTCCTATGCAATTAAAAGCAAAAATGAGTAATTTGTGTGAATATGTAATCAATATAATCAGCTATGTTTGCACTGAGAGTGAATGTGGGCAATTTATCTAACTAGAATGAGGGCTTCACCCAACTTGGAAATTCCGCTTTTATAATGTGGATTCTCCTGTTTTATTTTATTATTGTTGTTGCAGAACTGTGAGAAGCTGGAAAATAATTTTGATGACATCAAGCACACGACTCTTGGTGAGCGAGGAGCACTTCGAGAAGCAATGAGGTAAGTCTGGGTCACCATAGCAACAGTCACAGATGTGGTAAAGAAAGAGTCATTCTTCATTATTGGGGGAACAAATGAGTTCATTGCCACCATTCAGCTCTATTCTCTAAGGTATTAATTTGTCAGCGGAGAGGCTTCCCTTGAGGCTGTACTTTGGTTTTGAAGCTGCGCGAATGCTAAGCCTCTCTGCACACTAAAAAACGCAAATGTTTAATTTGTTACTAAAAATGCTTAAGGGGGTGCCTTGTTTTATATTTATACTAAACTGTGTGAATGAATGAAGATTGTTCATCCAAATTGTGCAAGTATTAAGGAAATTGTACAGCGATTTCTTTCTTTCTGCTTTTTTTTTGCTGCTCCTAATTTGTATTTAATTTTCAGGATATAGCAGCCCATGTAATTTCTTTTCTATTAGACTTTAATGGGATTATACTACTGTATGTTAAAATGAATGGCCTCCTCCATTCAAAGAGAGAAAGTGCTTTTCTTGCTTTTCCACTTTTATGATCGCAGGAGTTCGTACAGCTCTCCTTATTCACTCAGGTCCCAGGACATGGGATGGAACATATTAAAGGTGATGGGAATCTTAAGCCAGCATTGCAAGGATGTCTGCCAAATACACCAGTACAAATACTAGGGCCACTGAAACTATTTTGTGAATGAAAAGCTGATACACACATCCAATATCTTTTCCCATTTTGTGTGCTCTGATGGTTTCCACTCACATGGAGAGTGCAACACATTTATTTAGCTCCTTAGTCCATTTCTATGGGACTGCCTAGGGCTTGCCGATCGGAAGGTCGGTGGTTCGAATCCCCGCGACGGGGTGAGCTCCCATTCTTCATTCCTCGCTCTTGCCCACCTTGTTGTTGTTTAGTCGTTTAGTCGTGTCCGACTCTTCGTGACCCCATGGACCATAGCACGCCAGGCACTCCTGTCTTGCACTGCCTCCCGCAATTTGGTCAAACTCATGTTCGTAGCTTCGAGAACACTGTCCAACCATCTTGTCCTCTGTCATCCCCTTCTCCTAGTGCCCTCAATCTTTCCCAACATCAGGGTCTTTTCCAAGGATTCTTCTCTTCTCATGAGGTGGCCAAAGTATTGGAGCCTCAGCTTCACGATCTGTCCTTCCAGGGAGCACTCAGGGCTGATTTCCTTAAGAATGGATAGGTTTGATCTTCTTGCAGTCCATGGGACTCTCAAGAGTCTCCTCCAGCACCATAATTCAAAAGCATCAATTCTTCGGCGATCAGCCTTATTTATGGTCCAGCTCTCACTTCCATACATCACTACTGGGAAAACCATAGCTTTAACTATACGGACCTTTGTCGGCAAGGTGATGTCTCTGCTTTTTAAGATGCTGTCTAGGTTTGTCATTGCTTTTCTCCCAAGAAGCAGGCGTCTTTTAATTTCGTGACTGCTGTCACCATCTGCAGTGATCAAGGAGCCCAAGAAAGTAAAATCTCTCACTGCCTCCATTTCTTCCCCTTCTATTTGCCAGGAGGTGATGGGACCAGTGGCCATGATCTTGGTTTTTTTGATGTTGAGCTTCAGACCATATTTTGCGCTCTCCTCTTTCACCCTCATTAAAAGGTTCTTTAATTCCTCCTCGCTTTCTGCCATCAAGGTTGTGTCATCTGCATATCTGAGGTTGTTGATATTTCTTCCGGCAATCTTAATTCCGGCTTGGGATTCATCTAGTCCAGCCTTTCGCATGATGAATTCTGCATATAAGTTAAATAAGCAGGGAGACAATATACAACCTTGTCGTACTCCTTTCCCAATTTTGAACCACTCAGTTGTTCCATATCCAGTTCTAACTGTAGCTTCTTGTCCCACATAGAGATTTCTCAGGAGACAGATGAGGTGATCAGGCACTCCCATTTCTTTAAGAACTTGCCATAGTTTGCTGTGGTCGACACAGTCAAAGGCTTTTGCATAGTCAATGAAGCAGAAGTAGACGTTTTTCTGGAACTCTCTAGCTTTCTCCATAATCCAGCGCATGTTTGCTATTTGGTCTCTGGTTCCTCTGCCCCTTCGAAATCCAGCTTGCACTTCTGGGAGTTCTCGGTCCACATACTGCCTAAGCCTGCCTTGTAGAATTTTAAGCATAACCTTGCTAGCGTGTGAAATGAGCGCAATTGTGCGGTAGTTGGAGCATTCTTTGACACTGCCCTTCTTTGGAATTGGGATGTAGACTGATCTTCTCCAATCCTCTGGCCATTGCTGAGTTTTCCAAACTTGCTGGCATATTGGGTGTAGCACCTTAACAGCATCGTCTTTTAAAATTTTAAATAGTTCAGCTGGAATATCATCACTTCCACTGGCCTTGTTATTAGCAGTGCTTTCTAAGGCCCATTTGACTTCACTCTCCAAGATGGCTGGCTCAAGGTCAGCAACCACACTACCTGGGGTGTACGAGACCTCCATATCTTTCTGGTATAATTCCTCTGTGTATTCTTGCCACCTCTTCTTGATGTCTTCTGCTTCTGTTAGGTCCATTCCACTTTTGTCCTTGATTATGGTAATCTTTGTACGAAATGTTCCTTTCATATCTCCAATTTTCTTGAACAGATCTCTGGTTTTCCCCATTCTATTGTTTTCCTCTATTTCTTTGCATTGCTCATTTAAGAAGACCCTCTTGTCTCTCCTTGCTGTTTTTTGGAAATCTGCATTCAGTTTCCTGTATCTTTCCCTATCTCCCTTGCATTTTGCTTGCCTCCTCTCCTCCGCTATTTGTAAGGCCTCGTTGGACAGCCATTTTGCTTTCTTGCATTTCCTTTTCCTTGGGATGGTTTTCGTTGCTGCCTCCTGTATAATGTTACGAGCCTCCATCCATAGTTCTTCAGGCACTCTGTCCACCAAATCTAAATCCTTAAACCTGTTCCTCACTTCCACTGTGTATTCATAAGGGATTTGATTCAGATTGTATCTTACTGGCCAAGTGGTTTTTCCTACTTTCTTCAGTTTAAGCTGGAATTTTGCTATAAGAAGCTGATGATCTGAGTTACAGTCAGCTCCAGGTCTTGTTTTTGCTGACTGTATAGAGCTTCTCCATCTTTGGCTGCAGAGAATATAATCAATCTGATTTCGATGCTGCCCATTTCAATGCCTTGTCGTGGCGAAGGGGCTTGAATAACTCAGAGAAGCTATGAACTTGCCCACCTAGCAGTTCGAAAGCACGTCAAAGTGCAAGTAGATAAATAGGTACCGCTCCGGTGGAAAGGTAAACGGCATTTCCATGCGCTGCTCTGGTTCGCTAGAAGTGGCTTAGTCATGCTGGCCACATGCCCCGGAAGCTGTCTGCGGACAAACACTGGCTCCCTCGGCCTATAGAGTGAGATGGTCATCGCGTAACCCCAGAGTTGTCCGCAACTGGACCTAACAGTCAGGGGTACCTTTACCTTTACCTTTACCATTTCTGTATAGCTTAATATGTAGGAAATGTCTCTAGGCATTGGAGAGAAAGCTCAAACAGCAGCAGCAACTAATATTACAAAATACATAAAATGATTAGTAGTTATTTTAGTAGTTATCCAGTCGGACACGACTGGACTTGATGGTCAGGGGCCCCTTTACCTTTACCTTTACACATCTTAGCCTCCTGGCTCTCATGCAGGACTCCACAACCAGTATTCTGGTTCTCACCTGGGGACCAGATAAACTCATAGATCAGCTCCAGAATCTCACAATGAAGAAGAGAGTTCCTGGAACCCTCTTGGCATCTCCCAGGTCTCTCACCATAGACTTGCTTTTGGTTGATGGAGTTTCCTCAGGCTGCTCACGGTTGTGCGCTATTCAGCACTCAATTTGCTTCATTGCACAGATTCCAGGTTACCGCAGGTTTGGTCTGGTGAATTTTCCAGGGTATCCAAAGGATGGCAGAATTATGACACTCCTCCACTCATAATTCTTTCTCTGCCTCTGCACACCTATCCTTTTCCCCAAAAAACATGGGTCAAACCATGGCTATATATTGGTGTGTGAGCACGTGGGTATTCATAGCAGAAGCCTCATCCACTTTCTTCCTCTCCCAGTGGTCCTGCTACCATGCTACCTGAAGCTAAGCCACAATCGACTTAAAGGTACATCTGAAATTGGGCTTGTGGTTTGTCTCATTCCAGACAAACCACAAGTTGTAGTCAAGGTTTGTTTTTGTCTTAACACTCCCAGTTTGTCAGGGGAGACAAACCTTGTGCTTGGTTTTGAATGTACCACTAAGCCAAACTTAGCCCAGCAGCAGGAGAATTTGGAA
The DNA here is from genome assembly GCF_965207765.1 of Zootoca vivipara. Lineage (NCBI taxonomy): Eukaryota > Metazoa > Chordata > Lepidosauria > Squamata > Lacertidae > Zootoca > Zootoca vivipara. The sequence continues at coordinate 22,147,452 of NC_142590.1, read as the reverse complement.
AGATGCCATATTTAAATGCATTAAAGCTAGGGCATTATTTAGCTTAGCATTGCTTGCGAA